>NW_012114488.1:2970558-3029942 GCF_000951035.1 Colobus angolensis palliatus | reverse complement strand
GACAGCATTTGGAGAAATATCTAACGTAGATGATGTATTGATGGGTGCAGCAAACCACCACAGCACGAGTATAACTATGTAACAAATCTGCACGTTCTGCACATGTATCCCAGAACTTAAAGTATAATAATTAAAAAAATGTTTTTTAAATCCACGTGGAATTTGTGTGTGGAATAAGGGTATAATTCAGAGCAAACTCTTGAATAAAAGCAAATAAGAGTTAGACAAACAAAATTTCAGAAATCAGAGGCACAGCTAAGTACAGAATGGAAGAGGCTGGCTGCAATTGAAAAGGAGATGTAGATAGTCCATCTAAATTCTCACAGAGGAACAGGCAGAACAGGCGAGACATGGATATGAGAGATCTGAGGAGGTTGTCTGTGTTTGGTTAGGAAGACCTGAAATTTAAAATCCGATGAAACAGTAGAAGTCTTCTTGAGAAAAACCCTGGGAAAGGTTTTGCTTGCTACTTCTTCAAGCCCAATAGCAAAAATATGGCTTCATTCAAACCATCCTAACACAATTATGTAAGCTAACTAAATCAATGACAATACCACATTCTTATGGGACAGGGCTTTTATCAGCAGTGAGGTACACAAAGAAAGAATTAGTAGCACCAACATCCTGTCTCCTCAGTCTCTGAGTCTTGTGCCCGTGTTGGGATTCAAAGTTTCCTCCCTTAGGTTGGTTATGACTGTTGATGATAACATTGGTGGTAACCCCTTTTGAACCTATACTGATGTGCTCTTTGGGTGCTTTTTAAAGGGGGAGATGAGAAGTCCAGCTAGGCTTCAGAAGCTCATAGATAAAAGCAGGATATGCATTGCCTATGACTAAAGTCTAATCTTCTATCACTTCTCCATTCTTTCTATCATTGGAAACTATCTTTTTCTTTTCCCTGCTAATTTGTCCCGAGAGTGCTATATCAGAAACAGGGCCTGAACTTTTAGTGGATCAGTTGTTTTTATATTTTCTTAATTACAGAAAAAAAATTGAACGCTAGAAAACAAAATATACTGTTTAAAAAATGCTCATAAATACTATTGCTATCTGTGTTATCTTAAAAACCATATGCTAATTTAAAAAACAACAGGATTCATTATTTATACTCTCCCTCTAGCACAGTAGGGAGGAAATATTTGGAACCGGTTCACTGGGGAGTTTAGAAAATGTTGCATCAACACTTTCATCCTTGATCTTGAACCTAGATTTCACCCACTTTTGAAGTACTTGACATTGGAAGATACAAAAAGGGACTGAGGTGAGAAAAATTCTTCCCCACGTAAAGGATGGGGAGTTTCCAAAAGAAAGTGGGAAACAGTGGAGTCGGAGCTTTGAAAGATGTGACTGAGTGGTTAGGAAGGGTGATAGGTATAAGGCTTGTCCCATCAGGTACCAGACACCCATTTCAAATGGCTTCTGACATACATTCTTGTATTTGCGGAATTAGAAAGCTGAAGAAAAGAATCTAATTCTGAGATATCCTTATTGGTAAGGTCCTGGAGGTAATTTAATCATGTCAATCTCATGAATTGAGTTATATGGAGTAAGAGAAAAGATGTGAAGTATCTGTTAAGCTAGAAGGAAATGCTTTTGGAGCCAAGAGTCATTGTAGAAGCCTGATCATGTGGCTGGTCATTGCCTGCTTTGGCTGTGATTTGATTAAGGCAATAGGTGCAATCATTCTACACTTGGTACCTGTGGTGGAAGTGAGCTTGCAAGTAAATCCTTTTCCAGTTGAGCTTTGGGATGAATGCAGCCCCAGATGTGATGTGCAGCAAATCTTGCTGCACTGAGATTGTTCACCATGTCTCTTCCAAGAACTGCAAAGCTATCTTGGAAAGAGCAGCCCATCTGGCCATCAGGGTAAACAATCCCAATGCCAGACTGTGCAGCAAAGAAAATGAATAGACAGCTCATGTGCATGTCTTTTTATGCTTTTAAATCAAACCATAAAAACTGCTGATAGAGTTTGGGTGTCATATTGAAATGTAATCTCAAATCTCATATTGAAATGTAATCCTCAATTTTGGAGGCATGGCCTGGAGGCAGGTGACTGGATCATGGGGGGCAGTTTTCTCATGAATGGTTTAGCACCATCCTCCTTGGTACCATCCTAGTGATAGTGATATAGAATATAGAAAGAAATTATTTAGGCAGATAGTGAGGGCAAAACAGTCTGTGGCAAAACTTGCCTTTTAACAAAAAGCAGCCCTAGAAATCATTTTTTGTTTCTCACGAAGAGCAGCCTGAAAGATCAAGCTGCAAAAGTAGATAAAGAAGGTGGAAGCTTGCACAGGGGAGTGACGGCAGCTGTGCCAATAGAAAGGGGCTACCTGGGGGCCAGGCATGTCCACCATGGAAGTTCTATCTTTCTTTGTTAGCATGTGCAGAGTAAGAAAGAACTTGGCAACATGGAGAAGTTCAGAGAATCTACCTGCATAATAAAAGATTGGGGTGGGGACTGACAGAGATTTGCACCCTATACAGATGGCACACAAGGTCCTAACCAGTTTCTCATGCACTATGTAGATCAGACAACACCGCCACAACTAGCTCATCTATATACCTCTGCTGCATTTCATGGTACACTGGCAACCCATTTTTCTGGGACCCCTCTCTGTAGCAGAGAGCTGTTCTCTTTCCTTCACCTATTAAACGTCTGCTTAGCCTCATTCTTCTTGTGTCTGTGTCATTGATCTGTGTGGCCGTGAGACCACGAGCCTTAGGTGTCACCCCAGACAATGAGGCTGCACCAGTAGTGAGTGAGTTCTTGTGAGAGCTGGTCCTGTAAAAGTATGTGGCATCTCTCACCTTGCTCTCTTGCTCCTGCTTTTGCCATGTGATGTGCCTGCTCCCCTTTTGCCTTTGGCTATGACTGGAAGCTTCCTGAGGCCTCCCCAGAAGCAGATGCCACTATACTTCCTGTACAACCTGCAGTATCGTGAGCCAATTACTTTTTTTCTTATAAATTACCCAGTCCTAGGTATTTTCTTTATATCAATGTGAGAACAGCGTACTACAACTGCCCCCCACAACAAAAAATGAAATAAGCAAAGTTCACCCTTAATATTAGATAAGAGTGCAGGCAATTCACAACATGTCTGATAACTGTTAGGTAATATGATGTCTTATAACTACTTTAAGGTAAAACAGAACAAAAACAGGAAAGGGCCTGGCATGTGTACCTTTACCAAGTTCCCCAGATGACTCTAACTCACCCAGAGTTTGGGAACTACACAAAACATAGTCTTTGATTTAGAAATTAGAATGTTCAATTCAATATGTTAACTTCCATTTTCATCATCATTTAAAGGGAAAGTTCCTCCAGTATTTTCTGAGATGAGCTGCCCTCTGCTGGAAAAGGAGGGTGGTACTTGCCCTCCCTTCAGGAGCATCCCTCCTACTCCTTGTTAACAAGTTTCTGACCCAACCAAGATAGCAGTAAAATGGGAGGAGGGCAGGGAAGTGCCGGGTAGAGAAGGGCGGAGTCCCTGGTGAGAGCTCCACCCTCGGGCCTGTGCCATGGACCTAACAGAGGACAGGCACTCCTCTTTATGTGCCCAAATGTTGCATTTTCCAAGACCACTATGGTCTGCCGCACTTTCTCTCCTGTGCCCATATAAGCCCAAGACCTTAGTGGGCACACACACAAGTGGGGTTAGACATTGAGAGGAGCAGAGGAACACACCAGCAGACACCAGCTGACCAGCAATGGTGGAACAATGTGGATGCCAAAAAGGGAGTTTGGCAGTGGGGAGTTGGAGGAGAGTCTGGCCACTGGGCAGCCCAACTCCTGGGGAAGACCACTTTCTCACTCCATCCCCCTTCCAGCTCCCCATCCATCTCACTGAGAGCCACTTCCACCACTCAATAAAACCTTGCATTTATCCTCCAAGCCCACATGTGATCTAATTTTTCTGGTACACTGGACAAGAACTCAAGATACAGAAAGTCCTCTGCCCTTGCAATAAGGCAGAGGGTCTAATATAGCTATTAATATAAGTTGCCTGTAGATGGCAAAACTGAAAGAACCCTCGGTAACACATGCCCACTTGGACTCTGGGAGTCATAAACACTCACCCTTAGATGCTACCGGGGGGTCGGCACCTAGAAGTGCTCCCCATGACCTCCGCACCTGCTCATCTACATGCTTCCCCTTTGGATTGAGCAGCTGGGCACCGAAGAAGTGAGCCACACCCCTGTCGCATGCCCAGAGAAGGGGATAACAGAACTCTCCCATTTCAAAACCAGGAGGGAGAAAGACTGAAAAGGAGCAGAAAAGCTCTTGTTTAAATGCCATCTTTAAAATGTTGACAAGCCTACATTGCTAATACAATATTAAGCAGTACAGATGTCTTCTACCTGAAGGATATAAGAATCTTAGAATGCTTTAGCTCTCATTATCCTATCTAATCACACGTTACTGTTGTTTAGGATTTTCACTTATTCTTACTGTTTTAAGCAAATTCATTGCTGTTATTGTTATCATTATCATTTATGTACAGTCAAGGTTTACCTGTTGAGGTGTATTCATGTTTCCCAGTGGTTTCGTTTAGTTTTACCATTTGCATGTTATTGCACTTCAGAGGTTTTTCTTGTGTCCTTCTCCATCATTAGCCCTTCCCTCTTTCCTATATATAATTACTCTCCCATATTTTCATTTGAGAGATTATTTTGGCCTGTTTCTCCCACCCTCTTGCTGAATACTGTCATTGGCTACAGAATTTTAGATTGCCATTAATTTCTCTCCATCTGTTGAAGAGACAGTAGGCATTGGAATTTGTACCTAATCTAGTATCCACTTTTCCATTTTCTCCTGCTGAGAGAATCCTAAAGCCAAGAGCCTGCAAAATATGTCCGTTTTCAGACTTCATTGCTGCTAGGTGTGGTCATTAATGTAATTCTTGCTAGTAAAATGTAAGCAACACTCCACTGGTCATTGCTGAGAAAGATTTTACTCTCATGACAAAAGAAGACAGATACTGCTGAGAAACTCCTTCACTAATTCTTTCCACTGTGGAGGTTATGAGACTTCTGTGGTTATAGCAGTCATCTTGTGACTTTGAAATTACAAGCATGAGGAACCAATAGAATTTTAGAGATGAAACTCTGACATTATTGAGCCACTTAATGCCAGAAACCACTTGTCTGATTTATTTTATTTATTTATTATTATTATTATTATTTTTGAGACAGAGTCTCTGTCGCCCAGGTTGCAGTGGTGCAGTGGTTCAGTGGTATGATCTCGCTCACTACAACCTCTGCCTCCTGGGTTCAAGTGATTCTCTTACCTCAACCTCACCAGTAGCTGGGACTACAGGTGTACACCACCACGCCTGGCTATTTTTGTACTTCTGGTAGAGATGTGGTTTCACCATATTGGTCAGGCTGGTCTTGAACTCCTGACCTCAAGTGATCGCCCACCCCGGCCTCCCAAAGTGCTGGGATTACAGGCATGAGCCACCGCACCCAGCTGATTTTACATTTACAAATCTTATATTCTGCACAGTTTTATACAGGATGCACCATGTGCATTTCTGTCTTTGCACCTTTGTGCTGGCTCTTGTCTCTCTGCTACTCCCTACCTCCCATTCTTCTTGTCTTTTACTCTTGAAGCCCCACATCACAGTTTACTCCTTCTGTGAATATCTCCTTGACTCCCTTAGGCAAAACAATTGACCCATTCATCTGTGTTTTAGGAACAATTTGTCCGTGTTTGTATTGACACTGACCACATGTTATTGTAACGCGTATTTTGATTTTGAGTCTGTTACTCTCACGAGATTGTTCTTCAAAAACAGGTGTCATTCTTTCTATCGATTTTATCACAAAATTAGTTTTTTTTTTTTTTTTTTTTTGATATGGACTCTCGCTCTGTCACCCAGGCTGGAGTGCAGTGGCCGGATCTCAGCTCACTTCAAGCTCTGCCTCCCGGGTTCCCGCCATTCTCTTGCCTCAGCCTCCCGAGTAGCTGGGACTATAGGCGCCTGCCACCTCGCCTGGCTAGATTTTTATATTTTTTAGTAGAGACGGGGTTTCACCGTGTTAACCAGGATGGTCTCGATCTCCTGACCTCGTGATCCATCCATCTCGGCCTCCCAAAGTGCTGGGATTACAGGCTTGAGCCACCGCGCCTGGCCTAAATTACTGTTTAGTAAATATTTAATGATTGAATCTATGGCCAATGGTTTGGCTGCCATGTACAAATACAAACTTATTAATTTTTTTCTTGTGGCTCTCTTTTTCTGTGTATGTTGTCTTTGACTAGTCACTCTTTCTGACAAATGAATGCAGAGCTCCTTTTGGGTACAAATAATTCCTCCAAAAACCTCCTCAGAAATCACTTGTAGAGCTGTTTAGTATGTTCTTAATGAGCTTTCTGTTTCTAGAATAGTATGTAGAACGTTATTGTTAAGTAACATTTTAGTGTTCTTTCTTTCCTTTCCCCAAAATGCTATGTTTTCCCTAAAGTGTTGATAGTGGAAATATAAGGTTTGCTTCAACTGAAGAAATACTATTTTAACATCTGTTAGGCTAGAAGAATAATTTTCGTTATTCATAGGAGACTTAAGGAATAAAACCAAGATAATGTTCAATAAGATTGTCTAGGAGCAAAGTAATTTTACCATTTCAAAATGATCTTACTGTTTTATTATTGTGGTTAACTAGACTGGAGAGTATTTGTCTTCTCTTTTTTTATGGGTTTCAATGAGCTTTCTGACTAGGATTTACTTCAATGTTTGTTGGTTACCTTCTCCTCTGGGACATTGTTTATGGCTTAAAAAACTCTTTGTATTTATAAACCATTTAGCCAGATTCAGATGATCAGAGGATTTACTGTAAAGCCAGAGGCATCTTACTATAACAGATTCATAACTGAAGGATGAAGGTAAGATGGATGAAGACACAATTTAGTCAAACTAAAATAATTTCAAACTTGGCAAAGTAAAACTATATTTAGAAAACGATACCTTGATACTACTAGACTAGAGTAAATTAAACCTATCATGACTTTAGACTGGACATGGATAAAATATTTTAGTTCTTGCAAGAGAAATGTTTGAGAGATTGTTAAATTCTCCTTGAGTTGTCATTCTGACATAGTATATATTCAAACTACAAATCTTTGAACTATGTATGATATGTTTGGTTTACTAGTTACTCATATTTATTACTTTTTATTTTCTACTACCAAAAGTATTTTCATTCTTCCGTATAAATATTTTCCTCAATATTGTATTTCTTTCTTGCTCTACTCTAATCCTTCTGTTTACTAGCTTTAATTAAAACAAACAAACAAACAAATGAAAAACTTCGACTCTCTATGTTGTTTCTATTTAGGCAGATTCTGCTTGAGACCGTAAAGCCTTATTGGAGATCAGCAGAAAATATACATGAAGTCCTAGACCAAGTGCAGACAACTGGGGAGTGGGTTTATGGCGACTTTTGGGTCCAGAGAACACATATCCTATCTAAAGTGGGTAGCTGCTACTCTTGCTCATTTTTAGTGGATTCATTTTTTTTCTAAAAAGGTCATGCATCCAGATATTCCTGTTAAATCTTCATTTGAAAAACATGCTGCCACATCCAGACATTGAGCATCAATGATTGTTAACACAACAAAAAGTGGGATGATTAACGTATCACTGCCCATAAAGCAGTCTTGTAATAAAATCGGAATAAGAACACAATGTAACTTCTGAATCCAACTCCCAATTTACAGCAATCCAGAGAACACAGGAACTCGTTAAACTACACCACAGGGATGCAATCAGCACAGACCAGACTGTAGGGGACAGCAGGACCAACAACAGCTTCTTCAACAAATAATTGAAAGGAAAGAAAAGAGAGGTAGAAGGGAAACTTATAGGTCAAAAGAGGTTTAAGAGATACATTAACCAACTGCAATTGCACAGATTTGCAACTTCACAGTGGTCAGGACCCCAATCCCCATATTGTTTAATGGTCCCCTATATATGTAACTAATTTTCAATTCTTGCTTCTCATCTCATAAAAAATTAGAATATGTTAATTATACTTTAGCGAAATAAAGATATATAGGCTACAATTTTTCACTTGGAGAGTAAGAGACATAGAAATCAAACCTTAAAGAACAAGGTGGTGTCACCACACTCTTGCTCAGTGTTTCAATATTTAAACTCTGTAAATGTATTTCTCATGATGAGACTGTTTGAATATGTCCTCAGATTTTCAATCTTGCAGTACAATGTTTCTGAGTAACAACAGATTTAAATTAGTAAATGGCTAACGGGTCACTTCTACTCCAAAGCGTATTTCTGAGCAAACCATCCCCAGGGCCTGCCAATCAAAGAGCATGACGTATTCAGAGTACTTATTGCGATTATGCAACACTTTGCAAAAGGAGGCCATTTGGAGACCAGTAATTCCTTTATCCAGTGTCCCTGGGGACAACTTAGATCATTCACTGTTAGAATCACTGACTGCTAATTCCCTAAATCCTACTTGAACGAATTAAAGATTCCAGAGATATCATTGCTAGAGACCTTCTTGAGCCCCACTGCATGAAAAGTGGCCAGTATGGCAACTACATTTACATAGTGCTCAGTACAAGCTGACTCCCTTCCCTCCACTCTGTCCATTACTCAACGAATTCTGTCTAATGGATAAGCAAAATGATCTAACACAGTGCCTCTCAGTCTGGTGATGGGGGGATAAAGGATGGGAGTAGAGGACGCATATTAAGCTTGCCTAGGGGAATTGTTTTAGTGTCTACAACTTTTCCCTGTAGGTGAATCAGAATTTGAAAACTGAAACCTAAAAAACCTCCCGATAGTTCTAATATCATCTTTCCAGTGATACCCATACTCCTGCCCTTCACGCCAACAAAATCCCTGTTTGAAAACCACAGCTCTAACAAAATGAATCTCAGAATCTTAAATGAGAGAACTTGACATGTTGCTTCTGGTATAATCCATCATCTACCTTAGGAGATGTGTCATTCTGTCAATTACTTATGCATATCAAATTTAAAAGTAAATCTTAACATCACAACAATTCTATTCTAATGGTCTCTGTTAAACAAGACTTCCATTTTATGACACACATGTTAGAATTATCTTTACGTTTAACATTGCTATGATTATTAGAACAATAAAATAAAATACTTGCAGTCATTTCAAAGAATAGTTTCCTATGAAACAGCATAGTTACAGTTCAGGTGTAAAATAACTCACATAGAAATATAGGAGAAGGAAAGAAAAGACTGCTTATCCATTATTAACTAGAGAATTATTTGAATAAGGAAAAAGAAAGCAGAAATTGGTATGGGCAAATAAAAATAGAGGCTTTATATGCAGATACAATAGTGCTTGTATAGTTTATATATGGAAATAGCTTAACAGTGGGGTGGTGTGGAAGTGAATGATCCCTAATGGATAATAAATCAAATCTACCAGGGTTAATTCTGCTTCCTGTCGAATGCTTCCACGGTCTGTGGGTAGCGCCTTCCACTTATGGTTCTTCTACCTTTGGTATTTTTCTTTTGAAATATCTTGAGGAGGCTATGTAATCCACTCTGCATTTTCCCTATCAGACGGATGATTTGTAAAGCAGAAAATACATTAACATGGATTTTTTGCTTTCCCTTTGGAGGCTGATAGTCAAGAAAAGAAAGGGTTGATTCTTCTCAAACTTCCTGCAAAACCTCTGCTGTTTCTATCCTCTTTTTCCTCATGCTCTCCTTTCTTTAGTCAAGCAGCTTCCAAAGCCACAGACTGACCTGGTTCCATCCCGGCTGTGCACGAGTGTCAGGAAGTCTTCCAGGTCAGCTTGGGGACTCCGAATTTGGCAGTGCAACGTGCCTGGGCTGTATAATCTTTTTGTGAGAGGTGTATATATAGCCACAATGGGTTGATTTCTTATTTTTTACCAAAAATACATTTTAAGGGTCCCAGCACAGTTTCTGTTTTTCATTTTTGTTTTAAATGGAGTATTAAGGTAAGGATATTACTTTTAAGACATTGGTGATCTCTGTTGTGTTCCTTATTAAAAGGAAAAGGGAACATCTACAAGCAAAAATTTACTTAAAGATCATAGATATACAAAGTACAGATCTCAGTTTAAACCTCAGGTGTGAGAGAGCTCCAACTTATTTTTCTATTACACATCTCAGTAACTAATATGCACTCCAATTGTTGTGTGAGCTGGCAATTTGGGGTTCCCACTCCCTTCCTCTAGAGTTGTGTGTCTAAAGTCTCAGACTTGTGTTGTCCAGGCCTATGACACCGAGAGGACTTGATCCCAGTAAACCTTTGAACGTGTTGGCATCACACCTGGGGTCCAGCTGTCAGCACACACAGGTTGTGGCTGTGTCACTTCTCATTCCTATCAGAAAGATCCTGTTGTCTTCTTCTCAGCAAGAGATTTATCTACCACTTCTGCGCCATGCCGAGTGACATAATTGTCTGTGCAGTAGTTTTCAAGTGTCTTCTAACCCCTCATCATTCTCAAGGCAGGGGACAATTCTGCTGCTTACAAGCCAAGCCATGCTGGGCATGTGGACTTCTGTGACTCTGTCAAGGCCTTCTGAGTCAAAATACCCCACTAGACTTTGCCTTGGGGATCTTACCTCTATGGTGCTCTACCAAAGCAAAGCCCAGGATGCCAGAAAAATAGCTTCCTACTACTGTGGCGCTTGGTCTGGCCTGGGCTGGCTCTCCTCTTGATTTTCTTCCGTTTCTCTTCCTTTATTTTTTTTCAGGCAGAATCTCACTCTGTTGTCCAGGCTGGTGTGCAGAGACACAATCTCGGCTCACCGCAACCTCTGCCTCCTGGGTTCAAGAGATTCTCCTGCCTTAGCCTCCCGAGTAGCCACCACACTGGCTAATTTTTTGTATTTTTAGTAGAGATGGGATTCCACCATGTTCCAAGCTGGTCTTGAACTCCTGACCTCAAGTGATCCACCACCTCAGCCTCCCAAAGTGGTGGGATTATAGGCATGAGCCACACGTCCCAGGCTTCTTCTTCTCCTTTAAATCAACTTTATTGTGATAAAATTTGTGCACAATAAAATGCACTGTTCCAAGTATTCAATACGTTTTGTCCAATGTTCATACCCATATAGTCTTCACCACAATCAGGAGGCAATACCTATGGCTTTTCCTCATGCCCTTTGCAATCAACTACATCTTTGGTTCCAGAACCAGGCGACCACAGTTCTTTTTGTTACTATAGATGAATTTAGCCTATCCTACAATTTTATATGAACGAAATCCTGTGACATGTACTCTTTCGTTTTGAATTCTTTCATTCTCATGATTTTCAAATTCCTACATGTTGTTTGTGGGAGCAGTATTAATTCCTTTGTATTGCTAATAGTATTCCGTTATATGAATATACTAAAATTTGTTTATCTTTTCACCTGATGGACATTTGTGTTGTTTTGTTGAATAAGAGCTTGATTAACATTATAGGGAAATGTCAAACTGCTTTTCAAGGTAGTTGTATCATTTTACATTTCCTTCAACAATGTATTGTAAAGCCAGTTCCTCCACATCCTTGCCAGGCTTTTTCATTTTAGCCATTCTAATGGTTCTGTAATGGTTTCCCATTTTAGCATTAATTTGCATTTCCCTGATAATAAAGGATAGTAAACATCACCCCGTATGCTTAGTAGCCATTTATATATTTTCCTTTTTGAAGTGTCTGTGCAAATATTTTGCCAATTGTATCAATGTATTATTGTCTTGTAAAAGTTATCCATTTGTTATAGATACAAATTCTTTGTCGGATCTGTATATTTTAAACATTTTTTCCCCATCCATAGCTTGCATTTTCATTTTATTAATAGTATTGTCCAAAGAGAAAAAGGTTTTAATTTTAACGAGGTCAAATTTATTATTTTTCTTTATGATTTATGTCCTGTCTAAGAAATGATTGCCTACCCCAAAGTTGGAAAGATCTTCTGTTTTATTCTAATATTCCTGCAATTTTAGTTTTTACAATATATCTTATTTTAAATTAATTTTGGGGTACAATGTGAATGTTAATGGCAAGGTTCATGTTTTTTCATATGGATATCTAATTACTTCAGCATCACTTATTGAAAAGATTATTATATCCCCACTGAATTATCTTGAATCTTTCATTGTCTGGTTTTGAGGCAGGGTCTCACTCTGTCACTGCCCTGTAGTGCAGTGGCACAATCTTGGCTCACTGCAGCCTCAACCTCCCAGGCTCCAGCAATCCTCCCACCTTAGCCTCCCAAGTGCTAAGACTACAGGTGCATGTCACCATCCCTGACTCATTTTTTTTTTTTTTTTTTTTTTTCTGTAGAGATGGGTCTTGCTATGTTGCTCAGGCTGTTTTCAAATACCTGGGCTCAAGTGATCCTCACCCCTTGGCTTCCAAACCATTGGGATTGCAGTCATGGACCACAATGCCTAGCCTTGAATCTGTTTTGAAAATCAACTAATAATCTATGTGAAGATTATTTCTGGACTCTATTTTGTTGATTTATATTTTATTATGATTCAAATAGCACACCCTCTTAATTTTTAAAATATTTATATTAAGCCTTAAAATTTTTCTTTTTTCTAAGCATTTGCATTTTCAGGCAAGTGTTAGAATTTGTTAAAGTATTAAGTTCTACATTATTGCTTGCTGGGATTTTAACTGGGACTGCACTGAATCTCTTGATGTATCTGTGGAGAACTGAGATTCCAATAACGTTTAGTCCTCCAGTCCATGAAATTTTTATCTCTCCATTTATTTATCTTCTTTTATTTCTCTCAGTAATGTTTGACAGTTTTCTGGGTAAGGTCTTGCCCATACCTTGCTAAATTTATTTTCAAACATTTCATGCTTTGAAATGTGACTGTAGATGGTATTATTTTTATTTTAAATTTATTTTTCCATTGTTTGTTGCTGATATATAAAAATATAGTGAATTGTGTCTCCTGAGTTTGCATCCTGTGAATTTGCTAAATTCTATTACTTCTAGCAATTTTACTTTTGTAGTTTCGTTAGGATTTTCTACACATTCATCTTGTCTGTGAATAGATAATCTATTTCCACTTTTCTTTTCCATATGTACGCCCTTTATTTCTTTTTTATGTATCATTGTACTGGCTAGGACCTCAAATACAAGGAGAACTAATAAGAGTTTCTGTAGCCTTAAAAGCAGTTTGAAATAAATTTTGTTGTTTCGAGGATAAGGGAGATAGTTTTATATTACATGGCTTTTAGATTCTAAAATCAGAATAGACATAAATTATTGATTCAACTCCCCTGTTGATGTCTGCTAAATCACCTTTTAAACATAATATTATTAAAAATATGGTAATGCCTATATTTATACCTTTTATTTGTCCGGTGTATGAATGTTTAAAAATATATACCTTACAGACCTTCTTTAATTCTTGCAATAGTCTTGGTATTATTTTTAATAAAAGAAGACTCTAAATCTCAAATGTGATATAACTTATACAACGTGAAATATTTATATTTTTTCCTTTACAGAAATATTATGAAATATTTAGCATTTGGAGAGGAAAAAAATTACCGGTGAGAAAACAGTGGAAACAACTGATGAAAATCAACTTCATTATAAACCAAAGTATCTATAAAATCCGTAAGAATAACCTTTTGGGTTTTTTTTCTAAGAAAACATAATGCATTGTCATGTCTGAGTTTATCATATTTGGGATTAGCTATCCAAATATTTTGATTATTATTTGCATAGTTCTCTATAAAATCTTTAATTTAAATACAGTATCTAAAGCTTCAGTATTAAAAATTTTCTCTGTTTATAAAAATATTACACCTCAAATAACTTATAATAAACATTTTTCTGAGTAAAGATCTTATGCCTATTTGATGTTTATTGAATAATATTTTTTGCATGTTTATGAACATTTTTATAGAGATGGTTCCTATAGACATGTTAATTCTGCTTTTATGGAGTAATCCTGTGGTTTCCAGTATAACCAGGAGCTGGTTAATAAAATTATTATATTCTTTGAACAAGTCAATTGCACTATGTAACTTAAATTGTATCAGTAAGGTAGTAATTACAAATCTGATTTGGAAACTAATTTATCTGAATTAACTGTTGAACAACACAATTAAACAAAAAACCATTATATCTTATTCTTCACAGAGCTAGCTATACAGTCATTATTTGTTGACTCTAGAACCATGCTAAATGAATATTTTGGCAAAGCGTAAACTGGTACTCATTGAACGTAACGGTGGACTTACCGGTGAAATTATTTTCAGTGCAGATTTTTGTTTAGAAGCACTTTAAAATGGATATATTTGTGATATTGATTTATATTTCCTGCCAATATACTCTATAGTATATTCTGCAAAAACAATAAAGAGTTCCTTGGAAACATACAAGCTGTTAACTATGTTACTCCATCTTTCTTTGGGGGAGTCACGGTACACATTTGTGTATTAAATACTCTGAGAAGTCTTATAACAAAGATTTCTATTTAATTTTGTTTAACTAGGTTTTTCTCAAAAGAATTTGACAACAGAAACTTTCTGCTTAATACCTGTTAGCATCTTATTAAATTGAAGCTCTAAGGAACACATTGTTTGGAAACCAGTGAAATGACAAGATAATGGTTAGGTCTACCCTCGTCTGACTCCTTCAGTGGGTAGGAGGGTGTAATCATATGCAGTGTCTGAGCTTGAGGACACAGCAGAACACTGGGTTCTCACAATCAGTAGGGGACAATGAAATGCCAGCAGCAGAACTTGTTCTGCTGGGGCTAATTATTGAAAGTTTATTTTGGTTTGGGATCTCATTTTTCTCTTCCACTCACTCCACCCTTGAGAGCTATGGGTTAATTACCTGTCAGAAAAAAATAAATTCTAATGATTTCCATAACTGGAACTGTTAATGTCTGATAACACAGAGTTAAGAAGAGTCTCCTAAGGGCATTAGAAACAACCTAAGTTCTTTTCTCCTGATCCTTTCATGTACACAGGAAATATAAACTAGAAATCTGCTTTGAAGCAAAGGAAGAGTAGATAGAAATGCTTATCTTGCCACAAGTGAAGTCTTAAACATTGAGACATATATTAAATAAAATACTGTTTTTAAGGATGTGAAAAATATGCTCGAAGTGTAAGCATTTAAAAACCAAGGTGACAGTCAAAGATTTGAGTAGAAATCATTATGACTCCTGCTAATAAGAAGCTTCTTTGTGCTACGACAAGGCTATTTTTGGCAAAAAATCAATATAGGGAGATAGGTGAATTAGTTCATAGAAATGCTATATATTATTTTCAATAAGAGTTAACCAACTCCACTGGGGGAACATCATTACCAGTGCAAGGAAGGCACACAGTACAAGGCGAGAGCATCAGTGG
Source organism: Colobus angolensis palliatus (assembly GCF_000951035.1). Classification (NCBI taxonomy): domain Eukaryota; kingdom Metazoa; phylum Chordata; class Mammalia; order Primates; family Cercopithecidae; genus Colobus; species Colobus angolensis. The sequence continues at coordinate 3,014,576 of NW_012114488.1, read as the reverse complement.
AGGGGCCTGGGTTCAGAAGAAGGAAGAGGGAAATTGAGAGGATATGAATGGCTAGTGTCAATACAGTAACAAACATTGTTCTATACATCCATTGACTTATTTTGCACTCTAGAATATTATCATCACATATACTTTATAGTCAGTTCTTATACAGCCAGTAACTTCCATCTGGTTCCTTGTTCATGTGCTGCAACCTCCCAGGACTATATTCATTGCCTTCTCCACAGGTGGAAGAATTGGGTTTGAAGCGTAATGCATGTCCATCTGTTTGTTAGATATCCTGTCATCCTCAAGATGTTTCTGTATGTAAATGGCTTTATCCATTTGGGAGTCCCCTTAAAGTCATGTACTCAGTAGTGTTGGGAGGGATGGTAACTATCTCCAATTATAGAAATATTTCCCTATAGGGAGATCATATATAATTTCATTATTTCATTCAAACTTCATATCAACCCAGAGAGAGAAGCATTATAACATGACTTTGGAAGGTTTAGAGACATTATATTTTACCTAAGATCATCAGTTTGTTGGTGGTAGCATTGTTATTTGAATCCACCTCTGACTACAAATCCATGTTCTTTGTATTGTTGCCCTGTATTAAAATGATCTCTGTTTTATTTTGTTTGGTTTTTACTGGAAGAAAGCAACTCTTATTTCCATAAGAGTTGGAGGCTGGAACACACATATTCCTAATCTCGTTTTCTTTCTCTTTCTGAGTTTAGCAACCAAAACAAGCACATTGATGGAGCCTTAAAGCAGCATCTGAGACTGTTTCTTCCAAAAAAGAAAAAATGTTAGGGATTCTCTGATGAAAAGCAGAGATGAGTGGAGCACAGCAGAAATGTAGCCTTTCTAGGGTCTTTGGCAAAGACCAGATCTCTAAGGGAATTAGCAGAGCTGTTCATATATATGTAACCTAAAATATTTAAAAGAGATTTTAAGAGTGATTTTTATCTTTAAAGAAAGTATGGCACAATTCACTTAAATTCAAGTTTCTTTGTATATAGCTTTGAGGACATATAAAAAGAGAAGCAAGTATTTCCAGGTTTTGCTAACATACATATTTTAAAAGGAAATATATCAATATATCTTTCAGTTTTGGAGAAACTTACTTGGTTCTGTAAGAAACAAAAGTAAAAAGTTTCATATAAAGCGCATAAAGACATCAGGTTGAGATGCCTCAAAACTATTCCCACAACAATTTCCCCATCATTCAGCTTCTGTGCAAAGTGTTTTCTGCAATTTTCATATTTTGAAAATTTCCTCATATTTCATATATACATTTGCAAATCCCACTCTCAAGGAAACAGTGTTGAAATTTTTCTGAAAATGCTTTCCTAGGAAGCTTTCAAAGATGAAAACAAAAATGATTGTTTTGATGTTACAGCTGGGAGTCAGCAGTCTATCAATTTATGACTTTAGGTCATTCAAGAACCCCCTAAGTAGCACAGCAACAAACTGGTAGACACCATTATGCCCACTGAGAGAGACTGTGTGTCCTGGGGTAAAATCAGCTCTGGAAACTCTAAGTTACAAGGGAACAATGAGTAGGCACATGTATAATGTGGTCAGAAATACAGATGCATAGAAACATGAAGTCAGAAAGACTCTTCAACATATTCCGAGAGAAAATCTGTTATATTTTTAGATGTGGACATAGAAGCTCAGAGATTAAGTTTATTTGCCCTTGAGCAACACAGTTAGTGGTCCCAGGTCACTTCACTCCTTTTCTATCCAGCATCTTAGAGAATCAAAGAGCAAGGGTAGTTTCCCGTCACTAGTTGAGAAACAGCAACATGTCATGGTAGAAGAATAATTTCCATCGTTGAATTAAATCATTTTCTTATCCATATTTAAATTTTCTTTTAGACAAAAGTATGAACTAAGAAGGAAAGAAATGACTAATAACATATTTCAATGACTAAAGCTACTATAAAATGACTGAAATTATATAGGAAAGTTTTATACATGAGCAAAACAAAAGTCATAGTTGTGTTTTCCATCACTGATTTAAATAGGACTTCAGTATTAGAAACAGAACATCTCAATTCTTCAGAATTTGTCCTTCGCAAATTATATTAAAAACAAAGTCAGTGAGTTATGTAAAGAGCACTACATCATCTTCTGGTAAAACAAGATTGAGGAAAAAGGCAGAGAAGAGAAAACAAAGATGGGTAGTACATAGGAGATAGGTTTTCATTTTTACCCATTGTTAAAAATACACATTTGGAACCCTTCTTTCTTTCTAAGTGTAGAGTTTCTGCTAGTTTTCTTTTCACTTATTTATACAATTGGTGTTAATTTGTCAACAGCTTCCTTTTTCTTCCAAAGTTTGTTTTAGGTTCAGGGACTACATGTACAGGGTTAGGTAGGTAAACTTGACTTCTCCAGTGTTTGGCATACAAATTATTTTGTTATCTAGGTAGTGAGTACAGCACTCAGAGGTAGTTTTTCAATCCTCATCTTCCCTCATCCTCCACCCTCAAGTAGGCCCTGGGGTCTCGTTTCCCTCTTTGTGTTCATGTATATTCAATGTTTAGCCCTCACTTGTAAGTGAGAACATGGAGTATTTGGTTTTCTTTTCCTGGGTTAATTTGCTTAGGATAATGGCCTCCAGCTACACCCACGTTGCTGCAAAGGACATGATCTTGTTCCTTTCTATGGCTGTGTAGTATTCCATGGTGTATGTGTACATTTTCTTTATCCAGTCCACCGTTGATCCCATGTTTTTGCTATTAATAGTGTTAAAATGAACATACATATACATGTGTCTTTATGGTAGAACAATTTATATTCCTCTGGGTACATACATAGTAACAGGTTTGCTGGTTCAAACGGTAGCTCTAAGTTTCTTTGAGAAATCTCCAAGCTGCTTTCTACAGTTGGCTGAACTAATTTACAAACCCACCAATAGTGTAGAAGTGTTCCCTTTTCTCCCCAGACTCACCAGCATCTGTTTTTGTTTTTTGACTTTTAAACAGCTATTCTGATTGGTGTGAGATGGTATCTCATTATGGTTTCGATTTGCATTTCTCTAATGATTAGTGACTTTAAGCACTTCTTCATATGCTGTTGGCCACGTGTGTATCTTCTTTTGAGAAGTGTCTGCTCAGGTCCTTTGCCCATTTTTTATGTGATTGTTTCTCTCTTAAGTTGCTTATAGATTTTAGATATTAGACCTTTGTCAGATGCGTAGTTTGCAAATACTGTCTCCCATTCTGTAGGGTGATTGTTTATTCTGTGGATAGTTTCTATGGCTGTGTAGATGCTCTTTAGTTTAAATATGTCTCATGCTCTAACCCTGGGAGCTAGAACCAGGCCCACAGCTTTGTCCTCTGGCCCCTCAGGTTAAACAACTTCTGTGCTGGAGTGGCCAATGTCTTACTGGTCTACTGGCAAAAGACTCCTATGGGGGGTGCTGGCTAAAGCGCTTTGTTGGGGCAATGGCAGGGTGGTGGGGGCCACTGTGCACATGTGCTGGCAAAGTGGTTGAGGGAGGCTTTTGGTTGGTGCTTGCCAGCAAAATGGTGGGGAAAGCTGTGGGCAGGTGTGCACTCTTAGGGCTCTGTCTGCCAAAGCTCTCCGATGGTCAGGCAGGGTCCGCCAGTGAAAAAGCCATGGCAGTGGCTGCTCAGAAGTACTCTGGTTGGGCATCTGAGGCTGCACTGCAAGTGTATGCTGCCAGGCAGGGACCCTGGCAGAGGCCAGCACTCAGACAGCGGGGCACTCAGATTAGACTGGCCCTGTCTCACAGTCAAGACAGCCCTGTTCTGTCCAGGTCCACCAGTCAACAAAGGCCAAAGTCACCAAGAGAAGCATGGCAAGTCTTAGGGGATGGGTATCCCTGGCCATGAACCCCTGCAACCATTCCCATGCCAAAGCCTCTGGGCTCCACACAGGCTGGAGTCCTGTTTCTGCCAACTCTCCAAGCAGCACTCCCTGCTAGCTCAGATGTCCATCGGAGTTATGGGTTTCCTACAGGTAGGATTCCGGAGGTCCCTGATGAGAGTGAGCCCCTCCATGCCTATTTAGTCACTCCTTTCCTCAGGGCCAGACAGGTGTCCTGGTGCTCAGCAACCCCTGCTGGGTTCCCAGCTCCCTTCCCCTTCAGCCTATGGTCTCCATCCTCCCTCTGTCCACTCTCAATGCCTTCCTTCTGAAAATCTGCTCAGAGTATGTCAGCCTTCTTGATGATCTGGTCTCTCATTGGAAGAAGTTCTTCCTGGCTACATCTAGTCAGGTATTTTGGCTCTTTCCACTACAGAAGCCAGGTTCCTAAACCTTTCCTGCTTCACACCTGTATAGAGATTCTTCTGGGAAGGATCCAGCAGAGCCCACCACTGCTGGTTAAAGTTCATAGCCACATCCTCAAATGCAACAGAATCCAGCTTCTAGGACTTCCTTAGCTATGGGTCTCCCAGTACCTACAGGCCATGGGTTAGCAGAGGCTGCAGCAGAACCAACTGGTGCCTCCTGGAGCAGAGGACTTGAAGCAGTGAAATAGGACCACAGTTCTCCCTTCTTTCATTAAAAAGAAAGTATAATTCAATATAATTACAAATCAATCCACTATTCTATGAATAATTATTCACAGATTATTAGATTGATTTTTACTTATTTTTTAAACTTTTACTTGAGACACAGCATCACTCTGTCACCCAGGCTGGAATGCAGTGGCACTATCGTAGCTTACTGTAACCCTGAACTCTTGGGATCAAGTGATCCTCCCACCTTAGCCTCTCTATTTGAGGACTACAGGTACCTGTCACCGTGCCAAGCTATTATTTTCCTGTTTATTTTTTTGTAGAGATGAGAATTTTGCTATATTGCCCAGGCTGGTCTCAAGCAATTCTCCCATTTTGGCCTCTCAAAGTACTGGGATTATAGGTGTGATCCACCATGTCTAGCCTAGTTTTAAGTTTTGACAAAGCCTCAATAAAAACTGCAAAAATAACTAGTATAAAGTTGAGACAACCATTGGTTTATCATCTATATTTGATTTTTAGGTAATGATTGTATTTGCTTATGTTAGGTACAAGCATTTGTTCATTTATCTGCTTTATTGAGAACACAGAATATATTACGTTTTTAGACATCGGAAATAGAAGATTAGTCATGGAACAACCTGCTCTAGTCTTAAAAGCAGAGCATTCACATGGAATTGGCAATAAGGCATGAATATTAGATACTGTTTTAACCTATAACAGAAAGCACTGTGAGAATATGCAAGTGTCATCTAAGTAGGACTTGATTTCTAGAAGCGCTCCCTGAAAATTGACACTTGACCTTTAATGATTTTGAAGATGATGATTATTGACCCATATGAATCCAAGTATTATAATACCATGATGTATGTGGGAAGTCCAAATGAGTCAGTCTCTCATTCATACATTAAGAACCCCTTTTCCTTGTCTTTTCCAAATTGTAGGCACTGCGCAGTGGATTTCAGAATGCAGATCCTTCCATATTTGTTTTTCTTGCAATTGACATTGTTTTTAGTTACATATGATATTTCTAGGATTTACACAACAGGAAATTGTTTAGCCATAAGAATTAAAATAGTCAAATTGGCCGGGTGTGGTGGCTCACACCTGTAATCTCAGCACTTTGGGAGGCCAAGGAGGGCAGATCACAAGGTCAGGAGATTGAGACCATCCTGGCTAACACGGTAAAACAGTCTCTACTAAAATTATGAAAACAAAATTGGCTGGGCATGGTGGTGGGTGCCTGTAGTCTCAGCTACTTGGGAGCTGAGGCAGAAGAATGACGTGAACCCGAGAGGCAGAGCTTGCAGTGAGCCGAGATGGAGCCATTGCACTACAGCCTGGGCAACAGAGTGAGACTCCTCTTAAAAAAAAAAAAAAAAAAAAAAATTGGCAAATTAATCCCACAGTGAAAAGAATTGGTGGTAATCATTTAAGGCATGCAGTGCCACAAGAATTAGTGCTTTAACAGGGCATTATATACACTATATCTCAGTCTAAAGTCTATCCAAACCAACACATGGCTATAGGTGTAAGGTATATTTACAATATACAATTGTTTTGGTCCTATTTGCTTGCTGCCATTCTTTCCACAAATTCTCTTTTACTTACATACCAGCTTTAGAAGTCCCATGCTATCTGAATTATTAATATTCTATGCATTAACATTTATCTGATAAACTTTGCTCTCTAAAAGATATTATGCCATCATAATGTTATTTTTAGAAAAAGTATTTTCAACTGTTAGATTTTTTAGCTCTAGCATTATTAGCCTTCTATTATTTCGACACTTATTTTCTAGATACTCTTCTAGCACCTCAGGAGACTATTACAGTTCTAAATAAAAGTGATGAAAGCCAAATCCTTGTCAGGAAAATAAAGAAATATTTATAATATACAAATATAAAAGCTCAAGTATCAAAATCATTAAAGGCCCAAAAACAAAATTATGTGAACATGTGGGAATGGAAACAGGCTTTTGAATCTTCGGCCTGCACATTTACAAACTATATTTCACGACAACATTTTCTTACTATGTAAGCAAATAAATTATAATCTACAATGCAAAATGTAGAAAGGCAGTTGAACAAGCTTGAGACCAAATACGCACATTTTTCTTTTCTTCTGGATTCCTACACATTAAAAATATGCTTCCCTTATTATCAATTTTAATTACTGTTTTCTATTTATTAGGCACAAATCTCATTGGATATATAGTAAGAACTCTACCATTGGTGCATATTTCTCCAAAAGAAAAACCTTTCAAAGGCAGCGAGCTCATATGAGGAGACTCTGTTTGTGCTCCTAAAGGTACCTCATGAGACAACTTTGGAGAAAGCTAACAGAACAATTTAGAAAGTGAGTGGTTGGAGTTACAGTTTTGTTAGGGCATTCTTAAACATTAGCCCACATCAGTACAAGCTGCAAGGTTTTTGCAGCAGATTTTTGTGTAGACTGTTGAGCTTCACCCCAGAGTTTCTGATTCACTGCATCTGGGATAGGACCCAAGACTGCATTTCTAACAAGGTCTTAGATGGTGCAGTGGTTTAGGGACTGCACTGGGAAAATCATGGCACTGAAGGATGGGAAGTTCTCAAGCTTCCACATTCTTCTGATAAATTTTACCCCATCCTCAAAATTGTCCCCATCTCCAACCAGGCCACTAGGTACCTATCTTACTCCTGTGTGATCCATCTTTCAGGACAAGAACATACCTTTCTTCAGGACATTGTAGGCTTTGCAACAGAAGAGAACTTGCCACTGGATTTGCAAAGTTGTATAATGTACGTTACTTATGCACTTTTTTTTCCTAAGGAGAAAAACGATGTTCTGAAAAGATGGACTTTATTGCTTAATAATAAGTGAGCTGGTTAAAAACTAAAGTAACTATTTTCTAGAATGTGAAATTAAAAGACAAAGTAGCACTTGAGCCTGTAACAGCTGCAAAGGCAGTTGCAGGAGTCAGCACTCAATCAATGGAAAGTCAAAGCAGCTGACACAGCTTTTTTCTAACATTTAAGTGCTTTCTTCTTTCGTGTAACTCATATTCACTCAACTGCATTATGATCCTCTCAAAAATGCCAACATTGTCACTTCCGCATCCCTCTGTAAACTAGTTCTTCTGAAGAGACAAAATTAAATTTTCAACCTCTAATGGCATAAACCAGCACCACCTGATATCTTGCTGTATAGAAATACACTCTCGTTCTCTTCTTCCCGACCTGAGGGGCATAGAGACAGATTCTAAAGAGGATGGAGAGGTTGCCTGTATTAATCTGTTTTCCCACTGCTATAAAGAACTGCCCAAGACTGGGTAACTTATGTAGGAAAGAGGTTTAATTGACTCACAGTTCCAAATGGCTGGGAAGCCCTCAGGAAACTTACTACTGTGGCAGAAAGTGAAGAGAAATCAAGACTCCTCCCGCACAGGGAGGCAGGAAGCAGAATGAACGCAGGAAGAACTACCACACACTTATAAAACCATTAGATCTCGTGAGAACTCAGTATTACGAGAACAGCATGGGTGAAGCGGCCCCCATGATTCAATTATCTCCGCCTGGTCCCTCCCTTGACAGGTGGGGATTATGGAGATTACAATTCAAGATGAGATTCTGGGTGGGTACACAGCCAATCCATATCATCACCTATCTCTACTCTTCCCACTCACTCTGACTCTTGAAGTGGGTTTATGATATATGCTCTTACTATGCAGGTTCTGGGTTTATGCGCCCTGCCACAGCTTGCTGACTCAGGTGCTTATATAATTCATGTCTCTATTAATTTCTGCTGCTGCCATAACAAATTAACAGCCATTTAGTGGCTGAAGCAAATTTATTACCTTAAAGTTGTGTAGGAGTACCAAATACAGTACAAATCTCCTTAGGCTAAAATAAACAGTATTGTTAGGGTGAGTTCCTACTTGGAGGCTTTGTCAGTCCATTCTTGCATTGCTATAAAGAAATATCTGAGGCTGGGTAAGTTATGAAGAAAAGAGATTTATTTGGCATATGGTTCTGCAGACTGTATAGGAAGTGTATTGCTAGCATCTGTTTGTTGTGAAGACCTCAGGAAGTTTGCAGTCATTATGGAAGGCAACGGAGATCTAACATGTCACACAGTGAGAGAGGAAGCAAGAGAGAGAGAAGGGGGAGATTCCCATAATCTCTCTTTTTTTTTTTTGAGATGGAGTCTCGCTCTGTCGCCCAGGCTGGAGTGCAGTGGCTGGATCTCAGCTCACTGCAAGCTCCGCCTCCTGGGTTCACGCCATTCTCCTGCCTCAGCCTCCCGTGCAGTTGGGACTACAGGTGCCCACCACCGCGCCCAGCTAATTTTTTTTTTGTATTTTTTAGTAGAGACGGGATTTCACCATGTTAGCCAGGATAGTCTCGATCTCCTGACCTCGTGGTCCGCCCGTCTCGGCCTCCCAAAGTGCTGGGATTACAGGCTTGAGCCACCGCGCCCGGCCCCCATATTCTCTTAAACAACCAGATTTCACATGAACTAACTGAGCAAGAAGTCACCTATCACCAATGAGATGGCACTAAACCATTCATGAGGGATCCACCCCCATGACCAATCACCTTCAACTTCCAACATTGGTGTGATGGTGAATATTGAGGGTCAACTTGATTAGAGAATACTAAGTATTGTTCCTGGGTGTGTCTGTGAGGGTGTTGCCAAAGGAGATTAACATTTGAATCACTGGACTGGGAAAGGCAGACCCACCCTTAGTCTGGGTGGGCACCACCTAATCAGCAAAGCAGACAGAAGAAAGTGGAAAGAATAGACTGGCTGAGTCTTCTGGCCTCCATCTTTCTCCCATACTGGATGCTTCTTGCCCTGGAACATTGGACTCTAAGTTCTTCAGCTTTGGGACTCTTGGACTTTCGACCACAGACTGGAAGGCTGCACTGTCAGCTTCTCTACTTTTGAGATTTTGGGACTTAGATTGGCTTCCTTGTTCTTCAGCTTGTGGATGACCTACTGTGAGACTTCACCTTGTGATCATGTGAATCAATACTCCTTACTAAATTCCACTTTATATATACATCTATTCTATTAGTTCTGTCCCTCTAGAGAACCCTGACTAATACAATTGCGAATCACATTTCAACAGGATATTTGGCAGGGGCCAACATCCAACCCATATCGGAGGCTTTGAGGGAAGATCCATGTTCTTCCTCATTTGAGTCACTGGCAGACTTCAGTCCCACGTGGCTGTAAGACTGAGGGCCCCAATTTCTTACTGATTAGAGGACTGTTCCCAGCCTCTTTGGGCCACCCACATTCTATGACTCTTGTTCTTGTTCTCCATCTTCAGGGCTGGCCATGATAGGTCGAATCCCTGTCATGTATGAAATCTTTCCTCCTACCCTTTCTGCACCATCTTTCTGACCCACCCAGGAAAGAGTCTCTGCTTTTAAGAACTCATGTGACTAGATTGGGTCTACCCAATTAATCCAGGAAAATTTCACATGCCAAGGTCCTTACTCTTAATCACATCTGCAAAGTCGTTTTGCCAGGTAAGGTAATATATTTACAGTTTCCGGGCATTAGAGCACAGGCATCCTTGGGGGACTTTGCCTATCACAATCTGCAAGCAAGGTCATTTTTGAGAAAAGGAAGCACCACTAAGAAGCATGTCATGACAACAGAAATGAACCGGGACACACAGTCACCTGTTTATGACACTAAGAGTGTCATAATTCTTAGTGACACTCTTTTTTTTTGGTCATAAACAGTTCCACATGGACTCATAGTTCCACACGGCTGGGGAGCCCTCAGGAAACTGACAACCGTGGAAGAAAATGAGGAGGAGAAAGATCTAACATAAAGGCTGTGAGGAGGTATAGGAGGAAGGGATTATGTGCTGGAATAAATGAGTTGTGCTATGTTACTAGGGTTTTATCTAGTAAGTGCTGTTCAATAGTTTAATAGTAACTTCTATGCATCGGGCAGTGGGGGATGGAGTGCTAAAGAGATGAGTAAGAACACAAAGTGCCTTCAAGAAGCTTCCAGTTAATTCTCAACAATGTGTTAATGAATGTCCACCTTGACTTCTAAATGTGCTCAGGGTTCATATGAGGCAATGAAGATGGATAAGTGTTTGGTTTTAGGGGATGCGCATCGATTGCAGAGGAAGAATAGATTTTCCTTGACCGTGAAGTCACATGGAGTCCAGGATGATGAGAATCTCTTATCTAACCATTAGGCTGGCAAGCCAGGACCACTGGGCATTACTGAAAACAAGACAAAATGAGCATCCTATTTAGAACATCCCCTTAATTAAAAACAGGTCTACTGGGGACTCTTTAATTAACCACAGAGTACCACATTAACCTTTTCCTGTGTTACAAAGTTGACGCTCTATTCCCGCAGGTGAAATTTCCTCTAATGCATTCTGCTATCCTTAGGCATACACAGCTTTAAAAAGAAGTAAGATATGGAGATGTTATAGTTACTATTCCCAATAAAAGCGAATAATAAGTCTCGAATTATGTATGTATTCATACATGAGTGTATAATGATTTAAAATGAAGCAATTACTTTGAGACATTCATTGGTTCTAGTTAGAAATGCCTGCATATTTTATAAGAGTTAATGTTTTATGTTTATTTATATTTGAATCATTATACTGTAAGATGAGACTTTTTGGCTTGGTAAGCTTAATGTTATTAATTTATCATAGTTTAATTTATATAAGAATTGCTGTGATTCTGAGTTACATATTGCTACTTAATATTCTTGTCATCATATGGTATTTTATACATAATTTGAAATAATATTTTTTCATAAGCTCTTATAATATTTATACTAAATTTTGATGTTTCTAGCTAAATGTATTTAGAAATTTTCATTGTTGTGGTATATGTAAAATAGTTGAATAAGTGTAATGTACTTTCATACTCATCACTGAACAGAAAACTGAACATTATATAAAGTGCTTTAAGTGTAAGATGTTATAATTTAATAAATTAAAACAATGCTGGCTTTATTTTGAATAACTATTTTAAATACTACGTTATTTCTGTTAGAGATTTAGATTTTCATTTCCTTAATTGTGACTGATATGATTTACATGAAAATGAGTAATGTTAAACTTCAAACGGAAGCATGAAATAAACCAATTTTATTAGAAGAAAAATATAGTGGATAACAAAAAAAGAAAAGTTGTTCCTTTAAGGATGTAAAAATAAAGGCATTAAATATAACTGTATAGATAGATCAACACTGAAAATGGTGTGATCGACATCCAGGAATAATATGTTTTCAGAATAAATAGGCCTATAATCAAAAGAGGAATACTATGTCAAAACAACTTTTACTTTACAGAGGTTAGAAAATAAGTGTTGACTTATGTTACCATTTTCTGTTATGCACACAAATCAATATTCATGTGTTTTATGTTAGGTTTTAAAAGTTTCAATAAACACATTTTTGTTTTGTTTTGTTTTGTTTTGTTTTTGAGAAGGTGTCTCGCTCTGTCGCCCAGGCTGGAGTGCAGTGGTGAGATCTCGGTTCACTGCAAGCTCCACCTCCCAGGTTCCCGCCATTCTCCTGCCTCGGCATCCCAAGTAGCTGATACTACAGGCACCCGCCACCTCGCCCGCCTAATTTTTTATACTTTTAGTAGAGATGGGGTTTCACTGTGTTAGCCAAGATGGTCTCGATCTCCTGACCTCGTGATCCACCCTCCTTTGCCTCCCATGGTGCTGGGATTACAGGCGTGGACCACTGCGCCCGGCCTCTATTGGGTTATTTTGATGTAACAGAGGTAATGAGATGGGTCAGATACTTCACGACTCTTTCGTTTTTAAGCACACATTTCCCCTGGTCCTTGCCAGAACTAGTAGAAATGGTTCAAAAGAGACAATCATAAAAGCCAGGGTGACAACGCTCTACTGTTTATTTTTACCTACGTTACATTATTTACATTACTTATAAGCAAACACTATGCTGTTATATTTATTAAACATCCTCTTCTATTTTCCTGTTTTATTTATACCTGAGGCATGTCACATTCATCCTAAGTTTGTTTCCTTGCAACACTGTCACCTAAAAACACTATCTTTCAAAAAGTGAAAATTTTATGCAGTAATATTTTTTACTAACCTTTTAATTGCATCTTATTGTTCTCTTTTTTCTAATACTATCTCCAAATATTTCTTTTTGCCCTCAATATTGCTTTTTTAAAAAGCCTTAGATTTCTATAATTTTAGTAGGTAATTTATGTTTATTTTATAAGCACAAAGAGAATAGTAATAAAAAGAGAACAAAAGGCAAGCATGCTATCAAACACTCTGCCAGCGTCATCTTTAACAGACTTGGTAAAGAATTTCCAATCATTTGCAGAGATTTCCATAAGCAGACCTGGAAAAATTAACAGATCTGATCAATATTCACCCACTGAAAAATGGCAGAGTTGTATGGAGAAGACATGGTGAGACCATATGTTTACCTTGAGGTTCTCTCCTAAAGATTTGTCAAAGACCGTCTTTGGAGAAGTTGGGGAAACATTTGACTCTCTTGCCAATTTGCAAGAAAAGATTTAATAATGGTGTCTCTATGACTTCCTTTTGGTCTCTTAACACTAACAGTAATCAAAGCCTACACACAGGAATAAAGATAAATGCAACTTAGAATATTTAGCATACAAACCCAAGCAGACAGCCAAAGTTTTGGAAGCAAGTGGGTAGTAATGGTGATGGGAAGGGATGAGAATGTAACCTGTGTATAAATTTCTGTCAATCTGAAGTCTGAATTTCTGAATATTCTTGATCAGGTTGCCTGGAGAAGTCTCAAGGAGGAAGAGTTTATAGAGCTGGGAGAATATGATATTGGTGATAAAATGTAGAGCCACATGTTATATTCCCTGAGAAACAGAGTATAAGGGATTATGCGTGGAACTTTTCTTAGGAGCTGCCCTTGGAAGGGAAAGGAAAGAAGCAGGATTGGATAGAGAAAATAGTTGGGCTGTGATGCTGTTTTGATTTTCACTGTTATGCTTTCTTTCTAATTTGATCTTGACGTCTTTCTCTTGAGACTATCCATAAGCTTTCCCCTTGCCTGACTGGAAATTCAAGGAATTTGGCCATGAATGTTTACAACGTGCATTCACAGAATGTTTCTTTATCCTAGCGGATAGTCTGATGCCTAAATGTTGACCTGTGACCTTGTGTTCCTCTCAGAGGAATCTTGTTTATACCAGCAGATGCCCTTGCGGCTCTTATCTGATCTATGTCCACTTTATTCCTGTCAATATAACCACTCTCTTCTTAGAGCTCTGAATAGAAATAACGTGAGGAGCAGGCGTGTGTGTGTGTGTCAGGTGAGACACAAGGAGGAAGGGGAACCAAAACGCATGAAGCAGAAGAAATTTGTTACTCAATGGTCTCAGAGAGGTCAGGAACTAACGGATGCCAAAGGGAGGCCAATGGAAAACCCAGAGTTGGTAGAGAGTACAACCAATGAGTGAGGGGACGAGAGGGAGGAGGAATGGAAGGGTAGCAGGGGGAGGGGGGAGAGAGAGAGAACAAGCCTGTGAGACTATGCCTTTATTACGGTTCATGAACATTGTTCCTTAGGGTTTTCCTGAAGGTTGTGTATTGGTTAGTGTCAAGAAGACTCACGCAGGGAGTGAGAACTCATTTACATGGCTCTGACTTGACGATTAGATTTTACAGGAACTATGCAGTGTGTTGGGCTGTGGATCAGTAAGATGAGGAACAAGCATCATATAATGCAAACAATCACACAAGGAGGAAAAGCTTTAACTAGGCCAAAGGTGATGGGATTCGACTGGGTTTTAAACAACTTACATGATGCCTAAAAGTAGACACTGAGGGAGCAACTTCATTAATAAATGATAAAAAATGCAGTTTCAGTAAAGGTTTCACCCAAACCCATGGGGAGCTCTAAAGTTGGGTGGCCCCTACATCAACAAGTTATTTAATATAGACTTCCCAGGAAGGGGTGTGACTGTCTTTAGCTGAGACATTTTCTGAAGGGGGTGGTAGGTCAGGCCTTCTACCAACAATATTGTCAGTGACTGAGGGAATAATTCCTTCAGTCATGAAGTGGAATCTGTGTCTACCGGAGTCCGCTGCTGCTTTTATCACTCAGATCCACTTCTTCATATAAGTTCTCAGAGCAGCTCCTCTAAGAATTTGGGGATCCTCTTCTCATGAGAAAGTTAGAAGAGAAGGCTAGTAGGACAAAATACTGCTATGACGCTTCAGATGGTCTTAGAGAAGCAGCTGATACCATCACATTCCTCTACCCACCATTCTCAATTTCCTTCATCCTTGCCCACCATCTCTCCGTATTTCAGTGGCTTACCTGGTGGCATGATCTATGTCCTCATCCCTGAGAAGTCTGAGCCCCGGTACTAAGCCCTTCTTAGGCAATAGTTTCTGCACTTGTCCATTTTTTGTTAAAACCATGCAAGAGCATATGAATAGGTAGCGAAGGGAAGCATCTGGATGTGAAATATGTCCCTCCCCATCCCTATTTCTAACAGCATCTGATATGGTTTGGTTGTGTTCCCACTCAAGTTTCATTTTGAACTGTAGTTCCCATAATCCCCTTGTATCATGGGAGGGACCCAGTGCAAGGTAATTGAATCATGGATGTGGTTACCCTTACGCTGTTCTCATGGTAATGAGTAAGTTCTCACAAGATCTGTGAGTTTTATAAGGGGCTTCCCCAACTTTGCTTGGCACTTCTCCTTGTTGCCATCATGTGGAGAAGGGCATGTTTGCTTCCCCTTTTGTCATGATTGTAAGTTTTCTGAGGCCTCCCCAGGCATGCTGAATTGTCAATTAAATCTCATTCCTTTATAAATTATACAGTCTTGGGTATGTCTTTGTTAGCAGCATGCGAACGGACTGATACAGCATCCCTAAGCCTTTCGATGATCTGTTTAAATAGTCCTACCAGAATGGTGACTCCTTGTCTTGCCAGCTAGTCTCCTGGAATGAGAAGGCTAAACTGGTGACTCAGGCCTGTAATCCAAACACTTTGGGAGGCCAAGGTGGGAGGATCACTTGAGGCCAGGCATTTAAGACCAGCTTAGGCAACATAGAAAGACCCTGTCTCTACACAAAATTAAAAAAATAAAATAATTAGCCAGACATGATGGCATGTGGCAAGACTGCAGGTACTTCTAAGTACTTAGGTGGCTGAGTCAGGAGAATCACTTGAGCCTATGAGTTCGAGGCTGCAGTGAGCTATGATCATGCCACTGCACTCCAGCCTGGGGGACTGAGTAAGATGTTGTCTCAAGCAATAATAATAATAATTAATAACAATAATAATAATAGAGTGTCATGAACTATAAGCAATCACAGCTTATTGTTCATTGGGTCCCTTGCTGTGTCCCCTGTGGACATATTCTTCCTTTGGGAATAAGAGCCCTAATACTACAGAATTCAAATTTGTGGGGAGGAGAAGCACAGATTTCTCAAGTGCACTGCGAAGAGTGATAGTAAGCAAAGCCAATCTGCTTCCTCCTCTTGGTTCATGGACCCATGTATTCTACCTAATGGGGACAGCACCATCTAAGGTTGTTGATTTAAAGCATATATTGCATTCTAGCGAATGGTGGTAATCAATGGCTGCTGCAAAGAAAGAAGACAGTACAAAAAATGTTTAGAATAAAGACATGAGAATGGACCTATGGAGGTATAAAATCTTCATATCTCATGTTGACATCCACCTCAAAGCATTCATTATGGAAGAGTCACTAAGCAACAACTAGGCAAGTAGACAAAATTCCTTGACCAGTTTGCAGCAGCCACCCTATTTCATTGTACTTACAGTTACTATATTCCTCATTATCTCAAATGCTTGATACATCTTGTCTGCTAGTGCATTTTCTTCCACTGGAATTCAGCCCCAGCTCATTCCCTGTGAAAGGTTTGATAACTACACTGTACTCATGGCACAGGGTATCTGTGTTCCATCTAAAATCAGTGAGGGGGTTTAGTCTGGCAATGCTGTCTGGGTGGGCTGATCCAGCTCTCAAATTCTATCTACTGTCTTCTTCTTCAGACCAATTCTGATACCAGCTCTCACAGGTTGAGGTGATTGGAAAGCAAATTATGACTTGAAGATTAGGTTTCCTGATGTTTACTATGGAGTCCTTCCCTCTGTGAACACTCATGGAAAGGAAGGAGAGGAAGTCATATTAGGAAGTTGGTTTCAATGTAAAAAACCCCATGTGAAGCTCTGAAACTGGGGTGAACTCTGCATCAATTGGTTATGACTTGGAGGCTGCCCCAAGAAGGGTGGTACCATGTGGCTGAAGGTTGTCTGTTGGTAACACTCCGAGTACCCAGGAAGCAAGCCTTTTATTTCTGAAAGGGATTTGGGCATCACATGACAGCATCCATTATAGGCAGTTACTAACTCCTTCAAATTGCTCACATTTACATTTTCTACTAGTGTCTACATAATCCAAATAATGGAATACTACTCTGTCTAGAGTTCTCTTCCTGGACTTCAAATACCAGTTCTCTCCAAGCAGCATCTATGTTCACTGCCCTCTTTTATACCCCTTATCACAATATGCTACACTTGCTGAATTTTGTTCCTGACTCCTTTCCAGACTGCAAATCTCCTAAGACAAAAACGATTTTTAGTTTGGTATTTGCTTTCTTTAAAGAAAATCTTTACATAAAAAAAGATTATAGCATTGTGTTTTGGCATAGAAATGTGCTCAGTAAAGTATTGATGACTAATTTAATATACTGCAGGGTTATGTATACATGTATATATAATATTTCAGTTCTTCCAAAGTCAGACAAAGCTCAAACTAACTGTAGGTTAAACAAATAAGAAAGTTATCAGAAAAAGTCATTTAAACACTGTTCAAGCACATTTAGTCAAACCTAAGGGTTATATAACTTGAGAGGTGAAAAGAATCATCCAGATGCAGTTGCTGTTAGTTCCGCATGAGATTTTATCATTAGTGATTCATTTCTGTAGATTTCAATTTGCTATTCCCAAGAGAAATCTGTTAAATGCAAATGCCATTGGAAAACTAAGGTATTATTAGCCAATAATATTTTTGGTAAGACGATTTTATCAGATTGCTTTCTAAATGGCAGCTAGCTAAGAAGTAGGGGTATATACCGTAGAAAAGTTAAGATGTGAGTAAAAGGGAGTATCTGAGAATAGGGTACTTCAGAGGTGTGTGTGGATTAGATGTGACTCAGCTACAGAAGAAAAGTATGACATAATCAAATGTGGGGCAGGAAAAATCAAAAAGTATGAAAAGTGGGCTAAAAAGAGGAGGGGGTGGATTCTAAAATTGAGCTCCAGCTACATTAGAATTTTGCCCTGGGCTCTTATCATTATTTCTGAGTTTTCAATCCTCATCCAATATATTCATAAAATACCCTGTTTTCCCCATAGAAGGCTATGATGTAGCCTATCAATGCTGGTCAGGAATGAAATATCATTGCAAGCAAACTGGTACAAAATCAAAGAACCCAAGATGGTAAAGGTAGTGTTAATAATTCCTTTTCAATCTCCTCTGAAAAACACACTTCAGAATGCCATCCAACACCTTGGACTCAAGTTCATGGCAACTTAGCTGGTGGCAGCCTCAGAAATAAACAAACAAAGCAAGTCCAAGTTCCCACAGTTCACAGCAAGTTATTCATGTTCTATTTCTTCAAGACATCTTCCAAAATGATTGATATTTTTTCCACCATAGAACATATTTTATTGTCTACATGCTCTATGAGTAAAAGAGCATGAGTACACAGTCAAAAATCCTGCAATTGCATTAAAAACCAACGTAATAATAGGTATGCGTTGCTTGCTACTAATTTCCAGGGCTAGTAAATACCTGGAAATAGTAGATCTATGTTGTGATAGTGTTAACAAGTAACATCCTGTTTTACTCCAATATTATTCTGCTAGGCCAGCCATTTAAAAATGAAAAGCTTTTGGTCATGCCCCCCCCCAATTCTATTTATTTCTTCACTAAGAGCTGACACTTTCTTTTGGCTTTTTTTCCCTATAAAACACTAGTAAAATCAGTAATAATATATTGAAATTTGGACGCAAAATATATAGACAATGTAAAATGCAAAATGTAAATTGGGACATGAAAAATGATTGAGTGGTCTCACTTTTAAATGTTAAGAAAACTAAAATTCTTTTTTTATAACATGGTTCACAGATACTTCTTTCTCCAAAAACTGAAAGTAGAGAGAGCTTTTGAAAAGCAAGGGTGATTCACCAGCATAAATTTAGCAGAAAAAAAATTTATTTTATTCTGCCAGCCTTCCCTAGAGAAAGTAATAGAAAGTACAAGTAAGGGACAACCCTAAGGCACCTTTAAATCCATTTCTTTTCCTTTGTCACAAAATCACACTGCAGCCTGAATGACCTAGGAGCCAACACTTCCAGGTTAAAAAAAAAATTGCCAAGATGAGTTCAAGTAAATAACATGTAAAATTAATATACTCATTACAATCTTTGTATTTTATATAAGTACAAGAAGACTTGAAATATTCTCAACCTGATGATAATTATTACTTATATCCATAACATCTTTTTTGAGGACATGGCTGGAGAATTTAGAGTGAGAGAATGAACACAATCTTACGATGCATAAAGCAAACTTTCCCACAATTGGGAATGTAAAAAAATTCCCATTTGTTTAAACAGCAAGAATATTAAATGAATCAGATAATCATAGGATTTTGAGGAGGGAGAAGATTTAGAAGTGTTTAAATGCAATCATTCAATTTTCTCCAGCTAAATGACTATACATATGTTTTAAATAAAAAATTTAAGATCCTAATATTAACCTATCAAATCATTTTAACATTGACTTTCTATTTTATTAAAGCATGAAATCAAGCAAAGAGGACCAATATCTTCAACATTTTTTTCATTTACTGAATTGAGTCCTTTATTTTTTTATTGATGAGTAACAGATGTACCTATTTTCAGGGAACATGTGATCACTTGATACATTCATATAATGTATAAAGATCAAATCAGGGTAATTGGGCTATCCATCATCTTAAATATTTATCTTTCTTTTATGCTATGCACATTTGAATCATTTTCTTCAGCTATTTTGAAACATATAATATACATTATTGTTAACCATAGTCATCCTACGAATCTATTTAACACTAGGTCTTATTTTGTTTTACTTAACTGTATATTTGTACCTATTAATCTCTTTATCCTCTCCTCCCCTCTATACTTGCTGGCCTCAGGCGACTGCCAATCTCCTCTCAATTTTCATGAGATTCACCTTTTTACATCCCACATATGCAGGAGAAAATGTGACTTTTGTCCTTCTGTGATTGGCTTATTTTACTTAATATAATGACCTCCAGTTCCAACCATGTGGCTGCAAATGACAGGATTTCATTTTTTAACGACTGAATAATGTTCCATTGTGTGTGTGTGTGTATACACATATACCAGTTTTTTCTCCATCATGCATTGATGGGTATTTGGGTTGATTCCATATTTTAGCTATTGTGAATGGTGCCGCAACATACACGAGGGCATAGATACCTCTTTGATATACTGACTTACTCTCCTTTGAATATGTACTCATTAGTGGAATTGCTGGATCATACAGTAGTTCTGTTTTTAGTTTTTTGAAGAATCTCCATATTGTTTTCCATAGCGGCTGAACTAGTCACATTCCCACCAACAGTCTATGAAGATTTCTTTTCTAATTGAGTGGTCTTTTGATATTCCACCTACTGTTGTCAATAGTGTTGATTCTATCTTCCCAAAAAATGAAATCAAGGCTGACATATTTTTACATTTTACCTGTCACTGAGTCTGCTTTTCATGACACTCCCACTAGTTTCCAGAAAAAATATTGTCACTCACACTCGTTTTGACTTAATATGGTTAATATTATACTGTAAGTCAGATAATATTTGATTTGTTAGGCTATTTTAATAAATATGTCTATTGGTTGTAAATCTGAAGAATCATAAGAAAAATATGAGGACATCTTTGGGTATACCTTTGCATGCATTCTGTTCAACAAAATTCCTGTTTTTCTTTGGTTCCTTTTAGGATCTTGACAGAGATATTTAAATACCACTTGATTTCATGGGAGTGATGTCTACACTACAGGATATTAGATTGTAACTACAAAGTTGTGTGTATGTGTGTGTGTGTGTGTGTGTGTGTGTGTTTATGTGCATGCTTCACAAAAGGTAAGGTGGTAAATTGAGCAGCAATGTGCTAAGGTCTATGCTGAATTTGACTTAGTCATGTATTCCCAACAGCTTCATCTTTTCATGAAATTACCATGCAGTCCTTGGATTCTTAAAAAGGAACCTAGATATTTAAAATATAATAAACTTACTATTTGTGGCTGCTAGTTCACAAGTGAACTCAGCCTCTTTGTAATATATTCTTTGAGGATAAAAATACGTTATAGATATGAAAGAAGGGACTTCCCTGAACACCAGTGAAGTGTAGCAATGCCTGTTAAAAGCATCCCTCAATGTCACCTTTCAGAGTGTTCTTTGGAAAAGTTGTCAATTTCTCATTTTCAAACAGTGATTCTTGTCCTATTCAACAACCATTTTTAAGTAACTCCCTGAATGTCTTTTCTTATGTTAGCTCTTTTCAAACCATTAGGACACATCACAGTACTGTTGAATACATCAATTTCCAAACCTCACAAAGTCAAGGAAAAAAAAACATGCTTGACTGTCCCTTCTTTGAAAATGGCATCAATATAAATTTTAGAGCTCATAAAAGCTCAGTGAGCTTATTCCATTTCATCTCTTTTTAGTTTGAGTAGTTTTTATGTGGATGAATTTTCTGACATGTTTCATGAACTTACTTTCTTACAGTTTCAATAGGCTGCACAAACATTGTAATATAAAATTTAATAAATAAAATAAAAATTTATTTCCAAATAAAATGCTGTGTTATATTTTACAGGATTATTTTCTGTAACTTTTTATTTTGATATAATTTTTAACTTATAGAAGAGTGGCAGCAATAGTATAAGAAGCTCCACATATCCTTTACCTAGATTCACTGATTTATATATTGTCCAATTTACTTCATCATTCTTTCACTCATCTGCAATTTTTTTCTTAACTGAGAGTAAATTGGAGATGTGCCTATTTACCACGAAATAATTATTTTTCTTAAGAAAAAGAACTTTCTTTAACATAACCACACAACAGTTCCCAAAAACAGAAATTTGAGCATTGGTACAACAATATTATCTAATTCACAGTCCATATACAGATAATCACCAATTGCTTCATAAATGTCTTTTGTAGCTGTTTTTCCCATGAAGAATCAGTTTGTCATCATGTATGTGTATATCTGCCAAAACTGCTTCCATTTTCTTTCATCCTCAGCCTTTATTTTTCTTTACCTTGACATTTTTGGAGAGTACAGGCCAGTTGTTTTGTAGAATGTCCGTCAATTTGGTTTCTCTGATGTTTCCTCATGATGCGATTCAGATGATACATTTTGTGCAAGAATACTGCAGAAGGTTATGTGTCCTTCTCAGTACATCATGTTATAAAAAAATAACGCCAGTTGGTTCCAGCCAGGGTGTTTTCTACCTTTGTCTCTCGAATGGTAACTGAGTAACCCAGGTAGCTGAAAATGGAATGGCCAAATGCCATCTAGTTTGGAAGTCTCCTGAGTATGAGAAAAAAAGAAAATATTGATCCCGTAAAATTAGAGAGTATATTCTTTTTTTCCCAGCTTCAGAAAGCTCTTTCTTATTTTACTTTATATTTTGTTTTTATGTCTATATACTATTGTTTTTCAACATATACTCATTGTCTCTCTGCTAGGTGTAGATATTTTTCTGTGTCACACAAAATTAAGCATTTTCCAATCCATGGTTTCATTTTCTATCTCAAACAATTTGTTTCTACTCACCAAGACTGTATCAAAATGTCTGCAATGAGATCACAATTTCTTTTTAATTTCCAGTTCAAATGAACATGTTTCAATCCCAATTCTGTTTTCCAGACTGCAATGCTTTGCTCCATTTACCACTCCTGTTATGGAACCTCCCTAAATGTTTCTAGCTTCATTCCCTCCTGAGTCTGTTTGTACATTTCTGATGGCTCATATTCATTCTTTTCAGTTGGCCATTAACCTTCCCAAGCCATCACTTGACTCTTCTTCCTTAATTTCTTCCTAAATAATCCCTTCACTTTCTCTCAAATTAGGATCTTCAGGTCTTAATTTTCCCTGGAACTCTAGACCCATATTTATAAGTGCCTTCTGGCAATTTCCACTTTGATGTCTTACAACTACCTTGAAATCATCCCTACCCCTCACCTCTAACCCTAGTTCACTTGCTGTAATTCCTATCCTGGTTAGTGGCATCCAACCCACTTGCTTAATATTGAAACACAAGAATTGTATTTCTCCATCTACTCAACACACCCACGTTCTCCCAGCACTTGGGAATATAACCCGCTGACAACTTCCAAAGGTGTTCCTCTGTTCCTCCCCAGGCATTGCCTTAAGCTGAAGGGAGCACTTGCTTTTGAGGTTATGCTTTTCCATGGGAACAGGTTATATCCACCAACTGATCTTCAGGAATCCCCTTGCTTCAATTTAGAACATTACGAGAGCATCCTCAGAGGACGGCTGTGGCCTTTATTGCAACCGCACCACAGTCAACTTCTCTATCTGCTGAATCATGATGCCCCAACACTTCACAAATCGTTCTAAGTCACTAGCCAATAAATGGAAAGTTGAAATCTCTTATAGTCTCTTTCCAAGAGAAAAAAATTTGAGACAGTCACTAATATGCTGGACTTGGAGAGAACAGAATTTTATAATTTGGCAGAAAATTCAACCTATAACAGTGTTTTAGGGAAGAGGACAATATTAGAGTCTTGTTTGATTGATGACAAACCATTGAGTAGCATTACCACCCGAAAGCACTGATCTGAGTAAACTCACACACTTGCCTTGCTCCCATCAAGGCAAGCAGCACTTTTATGCAAGCCCTGAAATAAGGTTCACCTAATAACACTAGGGTCTAAGCTTGGGAGCAATGAGGCTGTCCTATGACTTCCACACTTGCTTACCTACCTGTGAGGGCTCTGCTCCATGAGGTGCTTAGATAATGCAACATTTTAAGATTCATTTTGAAGATACTTCTAGAATTATTTCCCCACGTACTTCTGCAATGGTTGGTAATATATTTCAGCATTGCAATGTCATGTCTCACTCTAAACAGATTTACAAAACTAAGAACAGACCCAGCATGTGACTTCAAAAAATTGAGAAAGAAGTGAATTCTTAAATGCATTATTTATGAATTGTATTAAAAGTGAATTTCTACTAAATGTATGTTTCCATTCACATAATTTTGAAGCATTTCTGAAGGGCAACAAATTTATTATTATTTCTATTTGCAATGTTTGATGATATATACAAACATGTGTTATACTTAGGCATGATGAATGGCTAGAAAGTTAGCCATTCAATTTGAGTATTTAAAATATATCTGAATATATAAATGGTCATCCTTCATATTTCTTGTCTGTACTGAAGCTTTTTTATTGAGGCTGAATAAAGTTTATATCAAATCTCTTCAGTAGGTATCGTCTTTATCATCCTATGTCCAGCACATATGATTTCACAGTCTCCTCTTTCATGAAATTTATAGTTCATATTAATAATAGTTTTAAAATAGCAAACATATTTTGAATACCTTATATATGCCAGGCACTGTACCAAGCACAAAACTTGGGGCTAGAATTCAGTCAAGTATATATTCTGACTCTTAAATTCTTGCAACATTACCTTTATGAAAATATATGGATTTTATTGTAACCTCAAATAAATAAAAAGTAAAAAATATTCAACAAGTTGAGTAGGTTCCTTGCCATTAGGAAATTTTTTGTGGGGTTATTCTAGTCAATAATAAGTAATAACTAGCTTTTACTTTTGAACAAGTTGTTAATTCTTGACAAGGCTTAGAATTATATTTCTGTTTTATTTTTGTTTGCCTAAGAAATACATGATTTCTGGGGTTTTTAGAGATGTTTCTATTTTTAATGGAAATATACATATATTTACAACATGTAACCATTAACACAGTGTGTCTGGGTGTGAAAATACTTGGATGTAATAAGTAATTTTTGAGGGGGAAATCACTTATGCTAAGTTTTCTTAGTTACTATATGCAATATTTTTAATTTTGTAAATTAAAATTTATTGTATTTAAATTGTATTTAATTAAACTGTAATTAAATTGTAAAAGCATGTATTGTAACTGAATACATGCTTTTGATTTCTATTAAATGGGTGTTTACTAAAAGTTTTTTCTCTTCAGACTGAATGTAAAGTTGTGTTACTATCATGAAGTTAAAATTGCTACATTTTCTGTTAAAGTTAGTATTCAGTGTCAATTTTCCCAGCACGGAACAGTATCCCAGCACCACGGCTATAAAATAAAATACATGAAACATTCAGAAACGTCTGCCAGTCTCCAGTGAATACTCTGCAATCAATCTGTGCTATCATAAAATAAGAATACAGGTCTTTGCTTAGAATTACTAGAGCACAGTACCTCATTAACTAACCCAGCCAATCAATTAGAGCCACTGAAAGCAGCATGATAGGACTTCGGGGGAATATAACCATTTTCCTCATTAAGTACTAACAAGCCAGTTCTCTTACTTTCCCGATATCATTATGTTCCCTACATTTCCGCCCTGTCCATTAACTATAATCCTAATAATCACCCCTCCGCTTACAGCAAGTTGTCTTTTGAATTTACCTACTGTATCACTTTTGAACGTATTTCCCTGGCAGTTACACATTTTCTTCCTTTGGCAAAACTGTCAATCCAGAATAATCTAACTTTTCATTTATGAACCTGGTTGAATCTTTTTAAGCAGCCCGGTAATAATGCATGTGGTTGAACATGTGAGTGAATATGAAAGACACAACATTGTAAATTGGCACAGTGATGAGGTGTATTAATAATGTCGGAATGTGTCCACATAGGATACTCTTCGTGGTGTGAGGAGGTTGACTAACTAGTTGGACAGGAAACCCCCTCTGAGTTGGCAGGGGGCATTCTGTTTACACGAGTGACTATCATGATGCCTGTGCCAATGCTTGAAAATGCTCTCTCTCGGGTCTTAACAATAGGATCTAAAAATTCTCTTGCAGAGATCACTTATATGCACAGTTGAGAGTGGACTGCACATCAGTTAAGCGACTCTTCCTGTTTAGAATGTTTTTCTTAAATATGTGGTGTTTTCAAAGTCACATTAAATAGAAATACATGATATTTGAGTCTGTGACTGAAGCATATAGTATTGTGTATGAGCCTATGTCCTTCTTTCATTTTCTTTGGGTTTTATTTTATTTATTTATTTATTTTGAGACAGAGTCTCACACTGTTGCCCAGGCTGGAGTGTAGTGGAGCCATCTCAGCTCACCACAGCCTCCACCTCCTGGGTTCAAGCAATTCTCCTGCCTCAGCCTCCCTAGTAGCTGGGACGATAGGCACCTGTCACCACACCCAGCTGATTTTTGTATTTTTAGTAGAGACGGGGTTTCACAATTTTGGCCAGGCTGGTCCAGAACTCGTGACCTTGTGATCCGCCTGCCTCAGCCCCCCAAAGTACCGAGATTACAGGCGTGAGGCACCGCGCCCGGCCTATGTCCTTTCAATACAGGCTCCCTTTTTCTCTTTACCCTCTGATTCTGTGTCAAACCTGTCTCTCTCAATGTAAGGATTTGTGCTCAAATTCTATAGGTAGTTATGAACATTATAGGGTGTCTACAAAGTGTCTGAATTCTTTCACAGAAGCAAAGTTCCCATATGTGAATTCTTCTGAATTATGAAAATTTGCCCAGCCTGTTTTACAAAGAGGAAATTCAACCCGGAGCTGAGTTATTTTTGTTTTTCTTTTACCGTTCTTCTAATTTATACAATGTTTGCGCTTTGTGTGCTATTATTCCCATGTGCAAAAGTACAAAAACATTATTAGTAAAGTTAAATATCAGTTGATAGCTTGTATCATGTAACTTTCAGTATCTTTTGTTGAGTGGTCATTTGGAAAAGACGATTCGTTTTGTTTCCCTTGTTTTTGGAGGACACATTTAGATATCCATACAGCTCACAGGAGGGCTGTCCAGAGTCTAGGACACTGTGAAAGTAATCATTTGGCCTAAATTATTTAAATAGTTCCCATAATTTCCTGGATTTACTTTGGCTACAGACATCTCCACATAAACCCAATAAATTATGGCCACTGATACTGAATAATACATGGTAAGTGACTAAAAAGCAATAATATATCCATGAGTGGTTTGCATGAATGTTAAATAGCTGGTAGACATCACTTAGAATAATTGATATTCAGCATGTTTACAAAGCACATTTATCACATTCTATCTTTTTTATTTTTTATTAAAAAATTCTAATGATATATAATATTTGTAAATATTTATGGAGTCCATGTGATTTTTGAAACATGAAGTACAATGTGTAATGATCAAATCATGGTATTTAGGATATCTATCACCTCGAGTATGTATCAGTTCTTTGTGTTGGGATCAATCTAAACCTTCTCTACTTATATGAAAATATACAATATATTGTTGTCAACCATAGTCACAGTGGAGTGTTATTGAACAATAGAACTTATTCTTTCTATGTAACCAAATGTTTGTACTCATTAACTAACCTCTCTTCTTCCTACCCTCATAACCTTCCCAACCTCTGGTAACTATCATTCTACTCTCTACCTCCATAAGATCAAAATTTTACCTTCAACAAATGACTGAGAAAAGGTGGTATTTGTCTTTCTGTGTTTGGCTTACTTCACGTAACACAATGACCTCCAGTTCCATCCATGTTGCTGCAGATGACAAGATTTTATTCTTTTTTGTGACTGAATAGTATTCCAGTGTACTGTAAAATCTTGGCCTAGATCAATGTCCTGAAACATTTACCCTATGTTTTCTTCTACTAGTTGCATAGTTTGGGGTCTTACATTTAAGTTGTTAATCCACATTGAGTTGATTTTTCTATTTGGTGATATACAGGGATCTAGTTTTATTCTTCTGCATATGGACATGAAGTTTTAGCAGCAACATTTATTGAAGAAGGTATCCTGTTGCCAATGTTTGTTGTTGATGCCTTTGTCAAAAATCAGTTGACTGTAAATATATGGATTTATTTCCAGGTTTTCTATCCTGTTCCATGGTCTGTGTGTCTGTTTTTATACCACTACCCATGCTGTTTTGTTTACTATAGCTTTGTTTTATATTTTGCAGTCTGGTAGTGTGATAGTTCCAGCTTTGCTCTTTTTGCTTGGTATTACCTTGGCTATTTGTGATCTTTAGTGGTTCCATACAAATTTGCAGATTGCTTTTTCTATTTATGTGAAGAATGTCACTGGGACTTTGATAAAGATTACATCGAATCTGTAGATTTTTGGGGGCAGTACGGTCATTTTAACAATTTTAATTTTTCTGTTCCATGAGCATGGGATATTTTTCCATTTGTTTGCATTCTTTTTCATTTATTTCATCAGTGTTTTGTAGTTTTTCTTGTAGAGGTCTTTAGCCTTCTTGGTTAAATTTATTCCTAGGTATTTTACATTTTTGTAGCTATAGTAAACAGAGTTGCTTCCTTGATTTCTTTCTCAGGAAGTCTGTTATTAGTGTATGGAAACACCACTGATTTTTCTATGTTGATTTTGTATCCTGCAACCTTACCAAATTATTTTATCAGTTCAAACAGTTTTTTGGTAGAGCCTTTATAGCTTTTTCTATACATAAGGTCATGTCTGCAAAGAGGGACAATTTAATTTTCTCTTTTCAAATTTCAATGCCTTTTATTTCTCTCTCTTTCCTGATTGCTCTGGTTAAGACATACAATACTACATTGAATAAAAGTGGTGAAGGTGGGAATCCTTGTCTTGTTCCAGTTCTTAGAGGAAAGGCTTTCATCCTTTTTCCATTCAGTATGATGTTAGCTGTGGGTTTGTCATATACGGCCCCTATTATCTTGAGAAATGATGTTGCCTAATTTGCTGAGAAAGGATGCTGAATTTTACCAAATGCTTCTTCTGCATCTGTAGACATGGTCATACATTTTTCATCATTCATTCTATATGATGTATTACTTTTATTGAATTTTGTATGTTGAACATTGTTGCCTCCCTGGGATAAGTCCCACTTGATGGAGGTGAATTATGTTTTGGTGTGCTATTAGATTCAGTTTACCAGTGTTTTGTTAAGGATTTTTCAGTCTATGTTCATCAGAGATACTGGTCTACAGTTTGTGTGTGAGTGTGTGTGTGCGTGCACGTGTGTGTGTGTGTTTCCTTGTCTGTTTTTGATATCGTGGTAATGCTAGTCCTATAGAATTCTGTATTTTAAAATTTTTGGAATAGTTTGAGAAGAATTGTATTAGGTTTTCCTTACAAGTTTGGTGGAATTAAGCAGCAAGGTAATCTGGTCATGAGCTTTTCTTTGTTGGGAGAATGTTTTCTTCTTCTTTTTTTTCCTGATTCTAACTTATTACCTGCTATTTGTTTATGTTTCTTTTTTCTTCTTGGTTTGATCTTGGTAGCTTGTATATGTTCAGTAATCTATTCATTTCTCCTAAATTTTCCAAACTGTTTGTTTCTAACAGTCTCTGACGATCCTTTATATTTCTGTGGTATCAATTGTAAAGTCTTCTATTTTGTTTCTGATTCTGTTTATTTGGGTCTTTTCTGTTTTTTTTTTTTCTTGGTTACTCTAGCTAGCAGTTTATCAATTTTATCTTTTCAAAAAATAAAATTTTGGTTTTATTTGTCTGTTTTAGCTTCTTTTTTAAGCCTCTATTTTATTTAGATCTGCTTTGATCTTTATTGTTTCTTTTCTTCAACTAATTTTGGTGTTGGTTTGTTCTTGTTTTTCTTGTTCCTTGGGGTGCATTATTAGGTTGTTTATTTGAAATCTTTCTATTCTTTAGTATACGTATTTATTGCTGTAAAATTTCATCTTAGCATTGTTTTTGCTGTATCCCATAGGTTTTGTTATGTTGTTTTATTAGTCCATTTTCAAATTGCTATAAAAAACTTCCATGAGATTGGGTAATTTACAAAGGAAAGAGATTTAATTGACTCACAGTTCTATATGGCTGGGGGGCCTCAGGAACCTTACAATCACGGTAGAAGGTGAAGGTGAAGCAAGCACCTTCTTCCAAGGTGGCAAGAGAGGGAGAAAAAGGAACTGCCAAACACTTACAAAATCATCAGAGCTAATGAGAACAGCATGGCGAAAGATGCCCCTATGATCTAATCACTTCCACCTGGGTTCCTCCCCGACATGTGGGAATTATGGGTATTATAATTCAAGATGAGATTTGGGCAGGGACACAGAGCCAATCCATATCAGTGTGTTTCCATTTTTATTTGTTTTAAGAAATTTCTGATTTCTTTCTTAATTTCTTTATTGACCCAATACTCACTCAAGAACATGTTGTTCAATTTCTATGTATTTGAACAGTTTTTAAAGTTCTTGTTATTCATTTCTAGTTTTATTCCATTGTGATGCCTGCTGTGATTTTGATCATTTAAAATGTGTTGAGACTTGTTTTGTATTCTAACATTTAGTCTATTCTGCAGAATGTTTCATGTGCTGATCAGAAGATTGTGTGTTCTGCAGCAGTTAGATGTAATGCTTTGCAATGTCTATTAGGTCTATCTGGTCTAAAGCGCAATTTGAATCCAATGTTTCTTCTCTGATTTTCTGTCTAGATGATTTATTCAATGCTGAGTGGGGTGTTGAAGTCACCAACCATTATTGTATTGGAGTCTATCTCTTCCTTTAGATTTAATAATATTAGATTTATCTATCTGGGTGCTCCAGTGCTGGGAACATGAATATTTAAACTATTTTATCCTTTTGTGGAATTGTTCATTTTATCATTATATAATGAATTGCTTTTTCCATTTCTACTGTTTTTGACTTAAGGTCCATTTTATCTTATATATGTATAGCTCTTCCTGCTCATTTTCAGTTTCTGTCTGTGTGGAATACCTTTTCCCTTCACTTTCAGTCTATATGTGTCTTTGCAGATGAAGTGAGCTTCTTGTAGGAAGCCCATGGTTGGTCTTTTAAAAAATTCATTCATCCAGTTTGTATCGAATAAGTGGGTAACTTAACCTGTTTATATTCAATGTTTTTATTGTTAGATGACGACTTACTCTTGCCATTAAAAATTCTTTTTTGTATGTTTTGTATATCCATTGTTCCTTTTTTTAAAATCTCATTGTTTATCATTGGGGCTTGGTGATTTTCTGTAGTGGTAACATTTGAGTGCTTTCTCTTTCTCATTTGTGTGTCTGCTCTACCAGTGAGTTTTTTCCTTTTGTGTATTGATGGTAGATAGTGACCTTTTGCTTCCAGATGTAGGGCTTCCTTAAATATTTCTTGTTTACCCTGTTGGGTTAATTCTATTTGTGGATTTTTGAGTTTCCTGAATCTGAATGTCTGCATCTCTTGCATGACTTGAGGGAAGTTTTCTGCTATAATTTTGTTAAATAGGTGTTCTATGCCTTTGCTCATGTCTTCACCTTCTGGAAAACTTAAGACTGAAACACTGGTCACATTAGGATGTCCTATATTTGACGTAGGCTTTCTTATTCCTTTAAACATATTTTTCTCTTTCATTTTTGTCTGACTGGATTATTTCAAAAGGCTTATTTTCATGTTCAGAAATTTTTTCTTATGTTTGTTTTTGTCTATTGTTGAAAGTCTCAATTATATATCTTATGTCATTTATTGAATACTTCAGTTCCAGGATTTCTGGTTTATTTTCAATGATATTTATCTCTTGTGAATTTCTTATTTGGATTATTTTCCTGATTCTTATTCAGGTTGTTTTCCTGATTTATGTATTGTTTATCTGTGTCCCTTTTCAAACATTTCACAGATTTCTTTTTTGTTGGAATCTGTTGCTGAAGAATTATTGCTTTCTTTTTTGGAGGTATCGTGTCTCCTTGCTCTTTTACATTTCTTGTATTGTTACATTGATATCTGCATACCTGGTATCACTGTAGCTTCTTCCAATTTTATAAATTTGCTTTTTTAGGGATAGACTTTTTCCTATAGGTGTATCTATGGTGTTTGTTGGGCAAGGTGCCGTGGCTTTGATTCTCAGTGCATGCAGTAGTGCAGTCTCCATTTGATTTCTTTTGCTGTAATCAGCATCAGTGGTGTCTGTGAATTCTTTAGTGACTTGGGTAGTGATTGTTAGTGGAGGCTATAGTGAGGCTTTTCTGGGAACAAGGATGTCAGGTGGTCTAGTCCTTGAGCTCCAGTGGTGGTGGTGGTGGTGGTCGGTAGAGGGTGCCAGTACTTTAGCCTCCTGGCAGCACACATAGATGCACACCAGTGGTAGTGGGTCCAAGATGGCCAATTTTGGGGACTTCAGAGACTTACTCAGGTGTCAGAGGCAGCAGTGGGCCAGGTGAGTGGATGTGTCCTTTGGGTGGTGTGCATGGCATGCCAATCCTCCAGTCCTTGATGACACATGGGCACTAGCTCAGGGTGGTGTGAAGCAGCACCGGCCTATCGTCAGGCCTCTGATTGCGTGCATGGGTACAGGCTGTGGCAAAAGAGACTGGTCGATTCCCAGGCCCCCAGATGATATGTGTGGTCACTGCATGGTGGGCACTGCATGGGACAGTGCATGGTGGGAAGGACCCGTCCTTGGACCCCTACATCCATGTGCACATGAATGTAGGCTGTGATGGGTGGAGCAGGTCAGTCCCTCGGTGACATACTTGGGCACTGTGGTGGATGACCAAGGCCTTTTGTGAAGCCTCTTGATGGTGCGTTCATAACAAACAGAGATCAACCCCTAGGCCCCCGGATGGTGCACTTGAGTTACTGTGATGGTGGCAGTGGGTGGGGCAGGCCTGTTTTCAGATCCCCAATGGTGCACATGTGTGCAGGCTGTGTTGAGCAGGGCTGGTTAATCCCCAGGCTCCTAACGATGTGCATGGCACTGGCAGGAGCAGTTCATATTTAGTCAAGCCCTTATATTAATAAAACAGAAAAAAATGTAAATCTCACTAAAAGCTGAAAAGCTTTTATCACAGCGATTCAAAAGTTTTAACAGGGGCAATTAGTTTCCAAATAACAGCATTCTTTAAAAAATAATTAAATAGTATGGTAAATACAATATGCAGAAGTCAAAGTTTTACTTCTTTATAAAATGAATTTATCTAACTAATGATGTTATTCATATTTGATATAACTGAAAGCTTCACATATAATGGGGTATTACACTTAAAAGCTATGACTACACAGAATTGTGAAAATTGAATAAAATTTGCTTATCATGGATTGAAAAATGGAAAAATCAAAATAATCATTTAATTAGTACTATATTTTAATATTAAATTGCATTATAAATGAAACACAAGAGAAAAGAAAAAAGCTTACTCTCATTCCTGCTTCTCCAGATTAGACATTGGTATTATTTTGGTGAATATCCTTCCAAATTTTTCTCAGGCATATGTATTCTTATTGAATTACTACAGTAGTGTATAAGTATTGCTATGGATGAAATGGTTGTGACCCCCCAAAATTAATATGTTGAAACTCTAATCCCCAATGTGATGATATTTGGAGATGAGGTCCTTTGGAAGTAGGTAGGTCATAGGGATGGAGCCCTAGAAATGGGCCAGTTTGCTGCTTCTCACTCTCTTTGCTCCCCACTATGTGAGGATACAATGTGAAGATGGCCATCTGAAAACCAGGAAGAGGGCCTTCAACAGGAACCCAATCATGCTGGCACCCTCATCTCAGACTTCCAGCTACTAGAACTGTGAGAAACAAATATTTGTTGTTCAAGCCTCCTTGTGTATGGCATTTTATCATGGCAGACCTAGTTAAGACAGGCTTTTTATACAATCCTTCACTTAACATAGTCCTTGAATCTACATAAAATTGATAATTTTACTTTACTGAAGCATGCTATTTTCTTAAGCAGAATTTTCCATTGTGATATTGTGATATAATAAGGAATATATAGAGTGACAGGGACACATTCTGAGGAATATGTCATTAGGTATAATTTATAATTGTGTGAACATTACAGAGTGTGCTTACACAAACCCAGACGGTAGAGCCTACTATACTCACTGGTTATACGGTATGGCCTATCACTCCTAGGCTGCCAATCTGTACAGCATATTACCATACTGAATACCCTAGGCAACTGGGATATGATGGCAAGTACTTGTGTATCTAAATATATCTAACTGTAGAAAAGACATGGTAAAAATACACCATGAAAGAGAAAAATGGTCCACCTGTACAGGGCACTTGTCATGAATGGAGCTTGCAGGGCTGGAAGTTGCTCTGGGTGACTCAGCGAGTGAGTTAGTGAGTGAATATGAAGGCCTAGCACACTACTGTAGACTTACAGTACACTATAATAAATTTATTAAAAGTAATTGGGCTATCATGTTATGACTGCTTTGACATCACTAAGCGACAGGAACTTTTCAGCTCCATTATAATTTTATGGCTCCACAGGCATATATATAACTGATCCACCATTGACTAAACATTGTGCAGCATATGACTGCATTTTGGTCTTCATTCCCAGCTCCTGGCCAAAGCTCTTAAAACATTGATAAAAGTGAAAAGAGTACCTGTTGCTATTCCTAAGAAGTCCCTTTCAACCACACCTGAGTTTATGTTAATAAGGTGGCTTTTGGTAAGTCTCTAAGGATGGGGAGCTGGTTGCCTCGGAAACCAACTATGTGCTTAGAGGATTGAGATTTTTTTGCCCTCCTCCATGACTTCCAGGAAGGAGAGATTGGAGGTTGAGTTAATCACTAATAGCCAGTGATTTAGTTAATTATGGCAATGTAATGGAACTTCTATAAAAATTCAGAAGGACTGGGTTTGGAGGACTTATGGGTTACAGAACACAGTAGAGCACCCAGAGGATGGCATACCTGGTGAGGGCATAAAAGCTCTGTGTCCCTCCCCCACCCCTTGTTCTAGGCACCTATTCCACCTGGCAATTCCTGAGTTGTAACCTTTCATAATAAAGCAGTGATCTAATATGTAACTTTCTGAGTTCTGTGAACTGTTTCCTGAGTTCTGTGAACTGTTCTAGCAAATAATCAAATACAAAAGAGGATTGTAGGAGCCTCCAATTTTTAGCTGGTTGGCCAGAGGCACAGGACACAACCTAAGCATTAGATTGGCATCTAAAGAGGGGGCAGACTTACGGGACTGCACTCCTAACCTATGGAATCTGCACTAACCCCAAGCAGATGGTGTCAGATTGAACTGAATTTGGAGAAGTGTTCTGTATTGACCCTGGGTATACAGAAAAGCTGCTTGATTTTCCATAAATTTATCCATTATTTTTGCATAAATATTGCATAACTATTTGTCTAATTTTGGTCATTTAACTTCCCATTTTTCCCTATTATAACACTGTGTCTAGGCATCTTTGTGCATGTAGCATTTTTCATACTTTGGTTTTGCTCTGGATATATTCCCAGGAGTGAAACTGCTGGATGAAGTTTCTAAATAATTTGTTAGCTTAGCAAAGTGCACTTTACTGATTATGAGAAGGCCAGTGGACAAAGATACTTGTCACTTTTTGATAACTTTTTCAGCCAACATGGAAGAGGCCAATATCAATTCTCCCCTGCATTCTAGTGCAAGCCTTGATGTTTTGCTGACACAGGGCCAGCTGGAAGAAAGATGACACACCTTAGGTTCCCTTTTAGCTCTGGGTGGCCATGTGACTCAGACTGGCTTAATAAGATGAAATGGGATGCACATGTGCTGTGTGACAGTCTTCAAGAAACTTTCTGGATGATAACTTATGGATACTCTTTGCCTCATCCTCTTTATTTCTTTCCCCTTGTACCTTTCTGGAATTTGAATGTGATGGTAAGAAAAGCTTCCCTTTTTTCTTATATAACGGCACTTTCATCCTAGGTCATGGATGGTGTCCTAGAGTGACGAACTGGAAGGATTCTGGGTACTTATGAACTCTGTGTCTCAGTACTGTATTTCCAGGTCTGGATTGGCCGCCTCTAGGCTTTTACATGAGAGCAAAAGCCACATCTCTGTTATCTATACCTCTGCCATTTGATATTTAGACTCTCTGTCACATGTAGTTAAACCTAACTCTCCGATGCAGACAACTTCTATTTTATTGAAATCTTTAGACATTTGTTTTTGGCCAGATAGATGTCATGTTGAAAAAAACCACTTCAACCTACACACTAAACTGAGTTAAAAAACCCAGAACCAGTATCGCAAAAGGGAGATTGTGCCAGGTGATTCTGAAGTTAATAATCATGAAAGATACATGGTTGAGGGATTTACTTCCATCTTCATAAAACTTGCTCTAGTTATATCTTTGTTTGAAAATGTGGATGATCAGACCCATAGATACAGGAATTGTTTGGTAGATAGTTTTTATTTTAGTCCATAATTTTCATAGAACCATGAAGTTTAAAGTGATATTAGTGTGTTATTTGGCAGGGACTTCATGAGATGAAAAAATCAGATTTGTTAATTTAGAGTTGTTTACTCAGTAGTCAACAGACCTACTATGGACTTCTGGTTGACATTTGATTCCAGATTTACCTATAGCTTAGTCAGACCTTATAAAAGGGCAAGTCTTCTATGTTACACTGCCTTTATTTTCTTAAAACTTAGATTGAGGATCTGATTTAGCTATTTACACTTGCCCACTGTTTTTCAGTGTTAAAGATCAGTTACTCCCTTGAATTTTCATGGCACTGTGCATGGGTTATGCAGTTATCTGTAATCTCGTATCAGCTGTCTCCCTGCTTCCTTTTTCTCTACTCTTTAGCTCATTCACTTTCCTATTCATTACAGTATAAACTTTTAAATGAAGAGGGGCTTGCTCTGCCTTCCCCATAGTAGGCACTTAGTAAATACTTAGTTAATTGAACTGACTTTCTGAAAATTATTTGTCTAGGAATGAAGAGTGAGTTGCCTATGTTTTTAATTCTTCACTTCCCTTCTGCGGTCATGCCAACTTTTGACTTTTATCATACGGAGAGTGAAGCATCGTGGTGGTTTTGTTTACTTTTAAGCATATTTTTTGACTCTGATCAATGAGGTGAAAAGTAATTTACATTTGATGTGTGTCTCCCTTATCTTAACCAGAATGACAGCTGCCTGACTGATAACTTGTTAAATGCAAACTATGCAGTTACCCCTTGCTTCTACAGTATGCTTTGTCTTAATACTATCAGATGTAAATACAGGCTTGTAATTGCTTTCTGTTATGCTTCTCTGCATTTACGGTGTTAAGTGTATTCAGATATTTCAATAAATTACTGCATAGTTACTCTACCTCCAATTTGGTGGCAGAAAAATATCTTTTAAAGATTCGAGGCTTAAGAGGATGCTTCTACAAATAAAAAGAAATCTTCTAATGAGCTTAGCTAGTGTATGCCTATCATTAAGTAATTTAGGTCAAATGAACTTTGACCATTAAATATCTGACAAACTATGGAAATTCAACTCAATAACAATTCTATGCCTAATGAAGACATTTACTTACTTTATTATAAAAAAAAATTTCACATATTTAAAAACTTAAATTTGTATTTTTAAAGCAAAGCGAAATTTGGTGCTTATTAAATCATTAAACTTTTTATTAGTATTCCTCCATGTATTAATTCTCCTTGAGGTCTTCAAAGTGAACATAGTATGACTCTGATATAGGATTAAATATATTATATTTAAGCAAAAGCCAGATTGAGGGACTTTTGTCTAGAGATGTGGTGGGTTGGGAGGTATTTTCTATTATAGAGAAGTTAGGATTCCTGTTATACCCTAATGAAGTATTTATGAAGCACAAAGGCAAAGGATATCTCAAGTGGAATATTATTGCTTAATATATGCAGAAATCTAAAAACCCTCTCCATCTGGTTTAGCTCTGACTGTATGCTAGTGTCAGCAGCCTCATGCCTTCTGGCCAGAAAAGTTGAAGATTTTAGTGACAAAGGATATGCAATTAATAGTAAATAACACTTTAGAAACTGTATTTAAATCTTTCTAGTACTTCTTATGTGGAATAGCTTATCCGGAATGAAAGGAATTTTATAGAAACATAATGTTGTGTATCTTTTCATTCACTGGTTTACAAAAAAGTTAATATCTTGTAGGAAATCTTAGAGATATCCACTTGAAATTGCCTTTTGACAAATGCATGTTTATATTTCCTACATTTTCATAATTCAAAGATGTTTTCCTGGAAAAGTTTTTTTTAGCTCTTTGGTATGAAGACATTCATCAGAATGGATGACTGGATAATGGGCACAGGTTAAGGAGGAAGACAGAGAAAGGTTTCCTTTTCTCTTCCATGAAGCACACATAACATTTGAGCTCTTAAAAATAATGAACCAAGACTTAAAAGAGTTATTAGATCTGAGTTTAAGAGGCAACCGAATATACTAAAAATGACTATAGAAAAAAATCCCTATTCTTGTGTTTAACTACATTTTAGCCTGCAGGTGGGTAGCCCTGGGGGATTCAACCTGCAATGAAAATACTTAGTTTGCCTCCCTACTCTGATTTATCAGCTCAGTATAAATTTTGATAGTCATAAATTTGTTTTCCTTTATGGGTGCAATTTATAAACTTGATGACAAATCAGCCATTCCTTTTCATGTCTACTTCACTATTTTCATATAAAAATTCTATACAATAACTTTGTGGCACAATTAGAAGGTTTATGATTTACCTCTGTAGCATGGAGCTTGTGGTAATATTTCACATTGCAAAGAAAAAGTCTAACCTTTTGATATTTCCATATTCACAGAACAATTTCCTTTTAGTTTTCTGCTTATATTTTTATGATTTCTGGTTTATGGGTAATACAAATCCATTTTGTTGATATGAATATACTTAACCGTATTGTAACATGTATGTTGGCAATTAGAGGTTACAGAAGTGTTATTTACATCCCTTTATATTGAGTAACATATTCAGGTTTATCCTTGTACTAATTTCAAGGATACCCTTTGTGAAGTTCTAATGAAGGCAAGATCTATATGTTTTACCATTGCTTCCCCTCACAGCGTCTACTGCTGTGCTGGTTTACTTTTATTTATTATTATTATTTATTTATTTATTTTTGAGGCGGAGTCTTGCTTTGGTCACCCAGGCTAGAGTGCAGTGGTACGATCTCGGCTCACTGCAACCTTTGCTTCCTGGACTCAAGCAATTCTCCTGCCTCAGCCTCCCATATACCTGGGATTACAGGTGCCCTATATCTGGCTAATTTTTTTGTATTTTCAGTAGAGATAGGCTTTCACCACATTGGTCAGGCTGCTCTAGAACTACTGGCCTTAGGCGATCCATCAGTCTCGGCCTCCCAAAGTGCTGGGATTACAGACATGAGCCACCATACTCAGCCTGCTGTGCTAGTTTATTAACCAATATTGGTTGCAAGAATAATGATGTCACAGACTTTAATTTAAATATTATAAATAAAAAGTAACATGAAAAAAATCAGCTCCTAAGATATTGGTGGCCTGATTAAGTTGTTGATTTCTGGACCATGTTAATGAATAAATAGTGTGGCATATAAATAACAACATTATTGCTAGGAAAGACTTATTACATAGGAAACTGTTTTAACCACTGTAATACCCTTTATATGTTTAATCTTTGCTATGACACTATAATATAGCTACTGTCTTTATCTTCATTTTACAGCTGAGGAAATTGAAGCTCTGAGAAGTTAAGATACTTGCTTTAGAACACAGTTAGTTAGGGGCAAAGCTGGGATTCAAACTCAAAGCACTTGGCTCAGGAATCCATGTGGTTAGAAGTACTCTATTCTGCTTTCATAACACTCTCTTGCTTTAATAATGTGAATGATAATAACACCTTGTATATAGATAGGGCAGTGCTTTTCAGTTTACAAACTACATTAAATTGGACATTTAAATTGCCAGTTAACATAATTTTAATGTATTACATTCAGCAGTTTAGAGATTTATTTACTTGGTGATTTTCACTTGACAAAAGAGAAGTGTATATATTGGTGAATTTAGCTACTATTAAAGGACTTACATTTTTTTTTTCTCCATTAAGACAACTTTTTATTGTCCCTAATGAAACTAAATACTGTATGTCTGATATAAATGGATTTTTTAAAAATTATGCTTTAAGTTCTAGGGTACATGTGTACAATGTGCAGGAACAGAAAATCAAATGCTGCATGTTCTCACTCATAGGTGGGAACTGAACAATGAGATCACTTGGACACAGGAAGGGGCTCATCACACACCGGGTCCTATTGTGGGGAGGGCAGGGGAGGGATAGCATTAGGAGATATACCTAATGTAAATGACGAGTTAATGGGTGCAGCACACCAACATGGCACATGTATACATATGTAAGGACTTATATTTTTAAGTGTGTAACAATTTATTTCCTTTTATTCTTGATAATGCAAATATGTGACACTGTAGGACAGAGGTTAGTGAGATTTTTCTGTAAAGAGACACATATGTTTCGGTCTTTGTGGCCTTACATATGGCCTGTGTCACACATTCTTTCTGTTTTTACAACCTGTAAAAAATATTAAAACTCTGCTATAGAACATGAATTTGGAGACTTAAGGCAAGAAATGCTATATCCACACAATCAATTAAAATACTAGACACCCAGATTGAAGAGAATGTTAAAAAGTTTCCTCTTTTTTTTCAGAAATTATGTTCTATTTTTGTTTATTTTGGAAGGATTCTGTGTTTTATTTTCTAAGTGTTGTTGAAAATTTTTTCATGCTCAAAATCTCAGCAATGCTTTTTGTAGACATAGACAACTTATTCTAAAATGTATAGGGACAGAGGCACAAGGTAACTAAAACTATTATTGAAAAAGAAAAACTATACATTAACACTCTATCTGATACTGAGGCCTACAATATAACTATAGTAATCAAGACAGTGTGGTAGTGGCAGAGAGGTAGATATAGATCAATGGAACAGAACAGATAAATCCACACAAATATGCTCAGTTGATTATTTTTACAAATGTGCAAATGCAATTAAATAAAGAAAGGATAACCTTTATAACAAACGCTGCTAGAACAATTGGACATGCAAGGGAAAAAAATTAAGCTTCACATCATATAAGAAAATAACTCAAGACAGATTATGGTTTTGAACGTTAAGTGTAAGGCTATGTAACTTAGAAAAAGAAGAGGAGAAAGATTTCAGATCTAGTCAAAGAGTTCTTAGACTGACATCAAAAGCATAACTATTTTGGGGGGAAAATTTATAACTGGACCCCATCAAAATTAAAAATCTTTACTCCACAAAAGACACTGTTAAGATGTTGAAAAAACAAGTTATACACTGGAAGAAAATATTTGCAAACCACATATGTGACAAGGGACTAGTATTTAAATTATATAAAGAACTCTCAAAACTCAACAGTTAAAAACAGAAAGAAAAACAAAGACCTAATTGGGTAAAAGACACAAGAGACATTTCACTGAAGGGAATATACAGATGGCAAATAAGCAAATTAAAAAAAAAATCAACATCATTAGCCATTAGGGAAATGCAAATTGAGATGACAATGAGGTACCCCTCATTGTTTTAACTGAGTACCTAGTAGAATGACTAATATTAAAAAAATACCGTTAACACCAAATGCTGATAGGCATGCAGAGAAATTGGATTAATTTTACATTGCTGGTAGGCATGTAAGATGGTACAGCTGCTTTGGAAAACAGTTTGATAGTTTCTTATACAAATAAACATGTAAGTACCATACGACCGAGTTATTGCACACGTAGGAATTTATCCCAGAGAAATAAAAACTCTCTATACACACAAATAAAACAAAACAAAACAAACAAACAAACAAACAAAAAACCTCTGGGCAGGGTGCAGTGGCTCACGACTATAATCCCAGCACTCTGGGAAGCTGAGGCAGATGTATCACCTGAGGTCAGGAGTTAGAAACTAGCCTGGCCAGCATGGTGAGACCTCGTCTCTACTCAAAATACAAAATTAGCTGGGTGTGGTAGCATGTGTCTGTAATCTCAGCTACTTGGAAGGCTGAGGCAGGAAAATCGCTTGGACCTGGGAGGTCAAGGTTGCAGTGAGCAGAGATTGCACCATTGCACTCCAGCCTGGGCAACAAGAGTGAAACTATGTCTAAAACAAACGTAGAAACCCTGCACAAATGTCTGTAGCAGCTTTGGGCAGTATACGCAGAGTGGAAACAACTCAGATATCCTCCATTGAGTATATTGCTAAACTTTGGTACATCCATACCATGGAACATTACTCAGTAGCAAAAAGGAACAAATTATTGATATATGCAATAATTTGAATGAATCTCAAGTAATTTACACTGAGTGTAAAAAGTCAATCCCCCAAAGTTACATAATATATGATTCCTCAAAATGGTAAAGCTGTGGGAATGAAAAATAGGTCAGTTGCTGCCTGGCATTGTTGGGGAAGAGAATGTGGCTACGAAAGAGTAGCAAGGGGGATCCCTGCAGTGATGGAAGTGTTCTGTATTTGGACTGTATCCATGTCTACATCCTGGCTGTGATACTGTACTATAGTGTTGCAAAATATTTTCATTAGAGGAACAAGGAAAAGCATACATGTGATCTTTCTGTGTTATTTCTTACAAATGTATATAAATCTATAATAATCTCAAAATTAAAACTCAATTATAAAAAAAATGTAAGATGAATACAGGGGAAAGCCCAATGGTAACACAGCTGAAAGTCTTTAACTTTTAGAGAAATATGCATCAATTTGGGCTCTATCTTTGTCTTTTTGGTGTTGCTATAATAGAATACCTAAGGCTGAGTAATTTATAAAGAAAAGTTCATTTGGCTTA
The DNA here is from genome assembly GCF_000951035.1 of Colobus angolensis palliatus. Lineage (NCBI taxonomy): Eukaryota > Metazoa > Chordata > Mammalia > Primates > Cercopithecidae > Colobus > Colobus angolensis. Next base: position 2,972,160 of record NW_012114488.1, on the reverse strand, counting down.
TGATTCTGGTGGCTGTTACGTCCAAAAGTATGGTGCTGGCACCTGTTCAACTTCTTGTGAGGGCTTTTGTGGTGCATCATAACACGGCAGAGGATAAAACAGGAAGCGGACATGTGAGGTGACCAAACAGGGAGAAGAACATCACTTTATAATAACCCACTCTCATGGGAACAAATTTGTTCCTGTGAAAGTGAGAACTCATTTACTCACCAAGACAGCATTAATCTATTCATGAGAGATCTGCCCTCAGGACACAAATGCCTCCCACTTGGGCCCTCCTCCCAACAATGCTGCACTGGGAACCAAACTTCACCATGAATTTTGAAGGGAACAAACTACATTCCAAACACAACTGGCTTACTTACTTTTGGGATTTGGCTCTTAGAAGTGAGGAGGCTAGTATGAAGGGTACCCAGGCTTATAAATATTATAACTTGAATGGGATGGCACTAAAGTTTAAATGTTTTTTTCTGTCAGAAACTCATGTTGAAAGTTAATCCACAATGTGTTAATAGGTGGAGCCCTTAAGAAATGATTGGGTTATGAGGGCTCTGCTGTCATGAATGATTAATTCATTAACGGATTTATGAATTAATGCCTCACTGGGTTAAGGGATTAATTGGTTATCATGGAAGTAGGTTATTTATCATGAGAGTGGGTCTCCAGTAAAAGCCAACTGGATGCCAGTATACCCCTTTTCATCACTCTCCATACCACCTTGAGACTCTGCAGAGCGTCTCAGCAGCAAGAAGGCCCTCACCAGACATGGGTCCCTTACCTTTGGACTTCCCAACCTTCAAAACTGTAAGAAATATTTTTTTTAAGTATAAATTACTGAGTTGCAAGTATTCTATTATAGGAACAGAAATGGACTAAGATGGAAGGGCAAGAACTCTCGATGTAAGTGCTTGCTATATTTCTTTCAGTGTTTTAAATATTTTATATGGTTTTATTTATCAATCAGATATTTCTTGCAAAGTGGCCCATATAGCTCGCACAACAAAAGTATGCATGTAGTTGTAGAAAGAAGGATAGCAGGGTGCAAAGCAGAGTAAATTTAGAAAAAGCGTATTGTATATACTTATGTTCTGTAAATAAACTTGGAATTAGGCAAGATATTAATCAGTATGTACATGCAGTGTCACCAGTGTATTATCTTTCAACTGTTTACTCATTTGCAAAAGCCATTGGCCATGAATTGCTTTGGGCTTATGTGGTGTGAGCTTTCATCCTTAACAAAATCACACTGTTACAGAGAAGTTAGGAAGAGGTTTTGTGACTCTCCAATATTAATATATCTTTTTGTGGATTATTAATGTTTTGAGTTACATATATATAAATACTTTACGGAAAACCTAGTGTTTTGGACCATTAGTTACCTCCCTGGACCCCATGAAGGAAGATTTGATTTTGTAAGGGTATCTGTAATACCTTAGCTGTCAAATTCTCATGATTGGTTAGAGTAGTTAGACAATGGGACCTGGACAAGCCAGGGCCAATTCTAGTACATACATACAAAAATCATGGAAAATAGAGCACAATTGCCCTGCAGTCTTAAGGGAGTCTTTTCTTTTTTTTTTTTTTTCAGTTTAGAATGTTTTT
>NW_012114488.1:2964602-2969912 GCF_000951035.1 Colobus angolensis palliatus | reverse complement strand
GCCATACTGTTTTCCATAATGGTTGAACTAGTTTACAATCCCACCAACAGTGTTCCTATTTCTCCACATCCTCTCCAACACCTGTTGTTTCCTAAGGGAGTCTTTTCAAACAGTACACACCTGCATGTGTCCACTCTGACTGTTGGCATGGTTACCATTGATTGATGAGCATGTCTTATCGGGTGTGAGGAATTTTTAACACCACCCCGATTCTAAAACTCTGTCATTCCAAATATTTTCCTCCTGACTCTTTCGCCATCTTTCAATCATCCTGTGTTATAGAAAGACTCTTGAGGGCAATTTAGTGCAGAGCTTCCCAGTTAGTATTCCATAGTATATTGGTTTATTGGTTCTCTAACATTAGTGTATGTCAGAATCACCTGGAGAACTTGTTTAAATGCAGACTGCTGGGCCATGCTTCCAGTTTCTGATTCCTTAGGTCTAGAGTAGGGCCCAAGAATTTGCATTTCTAACAACATCTCAAGTGATGCATGATGGGTTGCAGCCAATGGAGATGCTACAGAGTTGCTAGACAGTGATCTCCTCATCTTTGGCTGCTGCAACACTTGAGCCTCATATGTCAGGTTGCTCACGTGCTAGTCTGATCACCCCCATGTGCCTTACAAATACTGTCACTTTTTATTTGTGCCATCATGTGGAAAGGTTGATGAGTGCTGATTCCATGGATTTCTAGATAAGAGTTAGGGAACAAAACAAGGCTTGTATTATTGAAAAATGAAGGTAAAACTTTGGACAGGCATCTTCATGCTTTTATCATGGGGTTAATATGTTTGCCATATAACATAGAGTGGAGGAATTTTGTGTATGAGGCAAATGCATCTTGTTCCAAAAATTTAGTCCTGATAACAAGAAAACTAAAGAAGAGACTGGGTGTGGTGGCTCATGCCTGTAATCCCACTTTGGGATGCCGAGGTGGGTGGATCACTTGAGGTCGTGAGCTCGAGACCAGCCTCACCAACATTGTGAAAACCGTCTCTACTAAAATACAAAAATTAGTCAGGCGTGGAGGGGGCCCCTGTAGTCTCAGCTACTCAGGAGGCTCAGGCAGGAGAATTGCTTGAATCCGGGAGTTGGAAATTGCAGTGAGTCAAGATGAGAGACCAAAAATAATCAAACAGAAAACCTTTCCTTGCAGTGTTTCAATCCACAGAGAACCTGGCTCTGGCAGTGACCCTGCCAGCCTGGCCATAGATGATGAAATCAGAAAGAAATAATGGGCAAAATTGGGCTCATTAGAATCCTACCCAGAAATTTGCGCATTGGAACTAAGGGGTAGTTTGATGGGAATATCATCAAAATTATGAATTACTTTGTGCAGTATGGCCATTTTCATGACATTGATTCTTCCTATCCATGAGGATGGAATGTTTTTCCATTTGTTTGTGTCCTCTCTTATTTCCTTGAACATTGGTTTGCAGTTCTTAAAGAAGTCCTTCATGTCCCTTGTGAGCTGGATTCCTAGGTATTTCATTCTCTTTGCAGCCATTGTGAATGGGAGTTCATTCATGATTTGGCTCTCTGCTTGTCTATTCTTGATAATATAACAATGCTTGTGATTTTTGCACACTGATTTTTGTATCCCGAGACTTTGCTGAAGTTACTTATCAGCTTAAGGAGCTTTTGCGCTGAGACAATGGGGTTTTCTAACTACAGGATCATGTAATCTGCAAACAGGGACAATTTGACTTCCTCTCTTCCTATGTGAATACTCTTTATTTCTTTCTCTTACCTGATTGCCCTGGCCAGAACTTCCAATACTATGTTGAATAGGAGTGGTGAGAGTGGGCATCATTGTCTTGTGCCAGTTTTCAAAGGGAATGCTTCCAGCTTTTGCCCATTCAGTATGGTATTGGCTGTGGTTTGCCATAAATTAGCCCTTACTATTTTGAGATATGTTCTATTAATACCTAGTTCATTGAGAGTTTTTAACAGGAATGGATTTTGAATTGTATCAAGGCCTTTTCTGTATCTATTGAGATACCATTTGACCCAGCAATTCCATTCGTGGGTGTATATCCAAAGGAATGTAAATCATTCTGTTATAAAGATTCATGTACACGTATGTTTATTGCAGCACTATTCACAATAGCAAAGACATAGAACCAATCCAAATGCCCAGCCATGGTAGACCTGATGAAGGAAATGTGGTACATATGTACCATGGAATACTATGCAGCCATAAAAAGAAATGAGATCATGTCTTTTGCAGGGACCTGAATGAAGTTGAAAGCCATCATCCTCAGCAAACTAACACAGGAACAGAAAACCAAACACTGCATTTTCTCAGTCATAAGTGGGAGTTGAACAATGAGAACACATGGTCACAGGAAGGGGAGAAACACACACCGGGGCCAGTGGGTGGTTGCGAGGGGAGGGAGAGCATCAGGACAAATAGCTATTTGGGGCTTAATACCTAGGTGATGGGTTAATAGGTGCAGTAAACCACCATGACACATGTTTACATATGTAACAAACCTGCAGCTATTACGAAACTTAAAATTAAAAAAAAAAAAAAAATCAAGAAGGTGTTGGCATGGCAGTGGGACAGTCAGAAGGGAGCCTGGAAACTGCCAGAGTCCATGCTGCTCTCTCTGGGAGGAAGCCAGTTTTTAAGAGAAAAAGAAACTGAAAAGCAGAAAGAAGTAGAGAAAAAAGTCAGAGCAAGGATTTCGGCAATGATGGAGATCCTTTCCCAGCTACTTCTGGGGGAAAACCTTATCTCTACTTCCCATGGTATCCTTGTGGATGTAAAGCTATTAGTGGAGCTATTAGTGGTTCCATGAATTGTTCTAGGTTGTCACTTCTCAGGACATGAGATTCTTTTTATTTGGGGGGTTGAGGATTATCTATCTATCTATCTATCTATCTATCTAATCTACCATCTACCTATATTTCAGGTCTCATATTACAAATGGCACTAGTTTGCTGTCTCAACGTAATTTATATAGTAAAATTGGTTTCTCATTTATTATATGTGTCCTTATAAATATTATCTATATTAACTTTGGAAGTTAATATAGATTCCCAAAACCTATCCATTTATGGGAAGACAATATTTCCTTATCACTAAGGTCCCTTTGTTGTCCCACCTGAGAGAGAGAGAGACATGATGTGAATCAGTAAGTAAAACTCACTGACTTTATTTAAAGAATAGCCTCCTTTCTCTGGTGTATATTCAGAATTAAATGCGTTAGCTAGAAAGACTACAGAATTCCTTCCTATTCATGATTGTTTCTCACCTGCTTGGAATGGTTTCTACTCAGTTGATAGTCTAAACTTAAGTTCCTTTTCAGAATCATGCTTCATGCTTTATATCATCAGGTATCCTCTATGTGTTATACATACTCATGCTAATGTTTCTTTCTCGTAAGATAACATAGCATTTAAATTAAACCATGCCTTTTTTTCTTATGAAAGTCTTGTTTTTTGTTTTTTGTTTTCCAGAAAATTTATTCTCCAGTGATTGGTAGTGTCAAGGATATATTCAAGCCACATAGTATTAGGGAAACCACTCAATGTCTTGCAAGTGATCTCTCATCAGCCTGTCTTCACTAGGTGACACAGCACAGTGATATATTACTGGAATATCAGATACCATGGCAAGCATTCTAAAGATGGTACATAGACTGGCACGTTTTAAAAAATCATGAACATTTTTTTTTTTTCAAATTTCAGGTTGATTTAGGAGGTGAAAAGATGCTTTTGATATAGAAGTTTCAAAGACTTTTAGAGTCTTATCAGATCTTCTGGTATACAGGAGGAAAAACTCAGCAATAAATCAAAAACATTTTTTGCCAACACTCTAGTTTCAGTATTATTTTAAAAGTTCACTTTCCTCTGAGATTTACTCTGTGAACACATAGGCAATTATTAAATTTCCCTGAACTTCCTTTTCTTCTGGAGCTCAATAATGCCTGTATTATTTTATTGTTTATAAATTGCTTCTAATTATGAAGGAACATATACTATAGTAATAAGTACGAGTTCAAATAAATAGAAAAAAATTCTCTTTATACAAGAATAAGCATTAATATTTTGATCTATTGCTTTTAACTTTTTGTATTTGAATATTTTTTACACAGTTGAAATCATAGTATATATAATTTTATACAATTGTATATAATAGTTTAACAGTATATATTACTTTTTCACTTAATATGGCAACCGGAACATATGTTCTGGTATAGTTTTGTAAACATTATAATGGTTGCATAATTTCCCATGTTATGAACCAACCTGAATTTATATTAATGTTTATCTATTCTGGCCTATATGTTGTTTCCAATATTTTTAGAAACATAAATAGCTCTGCAATAAATATATTGGCATAAGGATTCTTTGTTTCTTTTAAATTATTTCTTCTGTATATATGATTAGAAGTATAAAAATAGTATCAATAATTATCAGCATTTTTACTCATAATGCTGCCAAATAGCTTTCATATTGCTCTAAGAGTCAAAAGAAATGTGGTTAATTTCAGTGCAATGAAGGCTCAATGTTATTAAGTGGATGTAATTAACTAAGATAATTTGATAGACTCTGGGTTCTATAATATTATTTTAGAGTCACCATAAAAGAGTTCTTTCTTGTTTCACATTGTTCAATTTCATTCAATTTATGAAACTCTAATGAAAGTGCAGAAAAGTATTTGTATTACAGATAAAGCACCCAATACAAATTCTACATCAACATAATATAATTTTTCACTATTGCAGCATTTCTCAAATAGTGTTTTTATAGCATTAGTTCCCGTGAAATGTACCTGTCCCAGTTCAAGCCAATCAGCCATCTCTAACAACAAGGTAGAGTAAGGGAGAAAAAGAATATAATCTATCCTTCTTTAGGCAGAGAAAAATTAGAGTCCCTGGTATGAGGTGAGGCTCGCATGGGATTATTTATCATTTGATTACCTGGATCATAATACTAAAGCTAAAGCTATTGAAATCATTTTCTATTTCACATTACTCATTACATCCTCCCCTACAGTTAGTCTACTGACTAATGTCATACATTATCTGATGATAGCCCAAAATTTCCTAAAGAAAATTCTCCAAAGTGTCATAATCAACACAGGTTTTTTGAATGAGTATAATATACAGTAGTTAGAAGGGCCGCAATTATTTTCTAATTTTTTTTGTGACAATTTTAGGAGTATTTATTCATATCTTTAAATATCAAAAGGATTAAAACAGTCATTTGGTTTTTTCCTTATATATTTTGTATGTTAACTTTTTGTCAGATACATGGTTTGCAAATATTTTCTCCCATTCTGTAAACTGCCTTTTTTTT
>NW_012114488.1:2929034-2959034 GCF_000951035.1 Colobus angolensis palliatus | reverse complement strand
GCTAATTGCCATCTTTGTCAACAACTTCATTGGCAAACCCAGAGCTCATCAAGCATGTAGACTGAACCCATCTCCTGGGCAGCATCCATACCACCAATTACGAATCAGTGCTTATGAATATGAGGAGTAACTGTTTCTGGAGCTGTGAGTCCATGAACTTTCACAAACACTCACATTTATTCAGTTAAAAAGAAAAAAAAGAGAAAGAAAAGAAAACAGTTTGAAAAGGTAGTTCAACTTGCTAGTTCATTCAAAGATACTGAGGACATATGCTCAATATGCCATTTCTTCATTGTAATCATGCTAGTTCAGAAAAAAACCCAGTGGCAAACTAAATATGCCAGGTTACTTAGGTCATGGCTTCACATGAAAGTGTTAGTATCTTTTGCAAACAAAAATATCCTTTCTTATTGATGCCAGGGCTGCTAAGCATTCTGCTACTCTTTACTACCTTACCTGGTGGCTTTATTACTGCTGCTGGGCACCTACCCATCATTTTATTTCAGAGCCGTAACTCGGTCATGTTAATTACTCAAGAATCAGGTGTGATGGTTTTAATGAGCTAATAATAATTTAATGAAAATTCAGTATTTCATGGCTCTATGGAATTGCTCTTGTTCGCCCAGTGACATGACATGCAGTGTTGTAACGTTGTGCTAACACCACAGTGCATTCATAGATCTTTAAAAATAAGGTTTTTATGAGTTTTTTTTGTTGTTCCTTTTTTTAATAACAATCTCCTGTTGATTGCCTAAAAGTTCCTGTGAGGACTGAACTTTGAACTACTTCAAAAATTTGCATCATGTTTTCTTGGCTGCTGGTTCCTAGCACTCCGTAGATTAGTACAGAAATTGTTTTACTTTTCTTTTAAGCATTAATCACAAAAGAGGGATGTCTTCAGGGAAAAGAAAGCATAGCCATTTAAATTAAAGTAGTTTATTAAATCACTCTGTAAAATTTACTTTTATAATGGAAATACCTAAAGGATAAAACAATGTATAACAAAGAAAATAGTATTTTTTCTTTACCTAAGTCTTAGTTGAAAAATTTGTTATGTAAGAATATTTTTTTTTTTTACTTTCCCTCTGTTTTAGGTAGCATTTAAAAATCTTTAAAACATCACATCACTTTGTTTTAAGTGCTCTCTGGTGATCATTGCTGGAATAATAATGCAAATTCCTTTTTTCATTTGAGAACAATTTCATGGATTTCTGAATCATTAGCGAGATATTTAATCATGATATTTTCTTAGATCTTTTAACCTTTTCTGGTAAAACTCAAAGTTGGCTGCCATTTGAGAATTTACAACAGTAAATCAAGCTGGCAATGGCTCTATCTTTCCATATTCAAAGACTTAATGCTTGGCACTATCCACATATTTTTGGGATCCTTACAGAGTTGAGGTTCCTTCAATTGCAAATTAACGCATTCAGCAGAAAAACACTTCTAGACCACACTCATATTTTGATATTTAGAACCTATATTTAAAGACAAAATAAACATTTTTACTGTAGGGACATGGAAACAGACACAGGAGATCGGCTTTTTCATAATAGAAACCCTGTCTGTTCTTATTCTAGGGAATGAGGATGTGATAAATTTAGGCAATTAAAAAAACCTAAATAAACTAGATCATTTTGGAAATCTTATATGCTGTGAAGACAGCAGAATTGTGTGATAAAATGCTGCTTGTGGGGATGGTGGTGGCAAGGGGCAACCATGCTAGGTAGGAGGGTCAGCAAAGACCTGAGACATGATGGCTGAGGTTTTAACAACCTGATTGAACTATAAAAAATAAGTGACGAAAATGAGCTTTTTAAAAAGTAGAATAGGATATATATATGTTTTGAACAAATTGAAATAGTGGCAGGTGATCAGAGGCAAGAGTTTTCCACTGACTTTTGAAGCTAAAGTGTCTTATTTTCTCACATATGTCAATAACGGCTTTTCATCAAACTTGTTACATGATGATCTGGTGGAAGAAAATTCCAAACAGAGGGAATACCAAATATATAGGACCCTATTTGAGAGATAGCTTGACTCAAAAGAGGGACAGCTGGAAGGTTAAGCAGAGCCAAATGATATAGGGCTTTGTAGACCACGAACAAGGTTTGGCTTTTACTCTTAGAGTGGTAGGAACCCATTTAAGAATTCCAGGGCTGGGCATGGTTGCTCACATCTGTAATCCCACCACTTGGGAGGCTGAGGCGGGAAGATCACAAGGTCAAGAGATCAATACCATCCTGGCCAACATGGTGAAACACCGTCTCTACAAAAATTAACTGGGCATGGTGGTGGGTGCCTGTAGTCCCGGATACTCGGGAGGCTGAGGCAGGAGAATCGCTTGAAACCGGGAGGTGGAGATTGCAGTGAGCCGAGATCATGCCACTGCACTCCAGTCCTGCAACAGAGTGAGACTCCATCTCAAAATAATAATTTATATATATATGAATTCTAAAAGAGGGGTTGTTCTAATCTGATTTGAATGAAATTGTGGTGGTCGACAAAGAGAAGCTGGAAAAAATTAGGCAGAAGGACAATTAAGTGACAATTACATGCCTTATTCCAAGAAATGTCTATTTGGGTCTTTTGCCCATTTCTTAAATTGACTTACTTGCTTCCTTGCTATTGAAAGTTTGCATTCCTTATATATTTTGGATTAATCTCTTATCAGTTATATGGTTTACACAGATTTTCTCCCATTTTATAGATTTTCTCTTCACTCGGCTGATTGTTTCCTTTGCTGTGCAAAAGCTCTTAGTTTGATGCAATCCCATTTGTCTAGTTTTGCTTTTGTTGCCTTTAGGGTCATATTCATTGCCCAGACTGAAGTCGAAAAGTTTTTCTTCATGTTTTCTTTTAGTAGTATTACAGTTTGGGGTCTTATGTTTAGGTCTATAATCAATTCGAATAAATTTTTGTATGTGATATGAGATAATGCTCCAATTTTATTCCTCTGCATGTGAATATCTAGTTTTGCCAACACCATTTATTGAAGAGACTGTCCTTTTCTCATTGTGTGTTCTTGGTTTCCCTGTCAGAGAGGAATTGACCATAAATGCATGAATTTATTTCTTGGTTCTGTATTCTGTATTCCACTGGTCTACATGTCTGTGTTTACGCCAGGACTGCGCAGTTTTGATTACTATAGCTTTATAGTATATTTTAAAATCAAGTAGTGTGATGCCTCAAGCTTTGCTCAATATCACTAATCACCAGGGAAATGCAAGTTTTGTATCAGGACATATGAAGTTTTGGTGGGGCACAATTTATTCCACAACAATGATCACCTTACCTGCCCAGTGAGAGGGGCTTTGTTTATAGTTTCCTGTCCATCCTGCAATCTTTCTCATGAACATTCCAGGGAAACCTGTGAAAATGAGCTCAGGAATATAAAATTGCCTTGTGTTTGGATCTTTCTGCTATTCCAGATGAACACATTAGTACACACTGAACCTTTAGTGATCTGTTAAAATTTTACTGATTTTTTTTCTTATCCATGTTTGCAGGCATCAGTTCTTTTCCTCATGATATGCCACAGTGGAGGCACTTCATATGCTTCATTTTTCTTTCAAGTCTTGTCCCCTCTGAAATTCAGACTGTTAGGTTGCCCTGCAATCTCAGCTCTCTGATGAGCTCATAAACACTTATGATTTTGTATTTTATCCTATATTTTCTCATTGATTGGAGTAATTTTCTTTGCAGGTTTTTACATAGTGATTGGAAGTAAAAACTCCAGTTCTTTGTGTGTAAAGTTAAGCATTTGTCTATTTTCATCTGTTAGACTCTGTTTCCAGTATTTCAACAAAATCTCTTCTGCTTATAAACAATGATTCATAATACAGATGGTTTCCAGGAATACTTTGGTTTCTGCTCATACTCTTAGCAATTCAAGGATGGAGATTCCTGTCTCTAGAGTTGCTGGGAATCCTGCTCATTCCATTCTAAACCTAGCTCCTATTGAATAAGGAAAATGAAGTGTCTGAGTGGACATAGAGGAAATGGTGGAAGAAACAAAGTGGGGAAGTAAGACAAAGAACATGACTTTGTCTCCACTGAAGGCAGCAGCCATCATGCTGTATGCAGTAGTTGCTGAGTCCTTCATATTGTGGCTATTACATGTGTCTCCAGCCTCACTTCTGCCATTCCTGTTTATAAATGCTATATTGCAGCCATATTGAATTACTTGCCATTTCCCAAACATACTTCAAATTATTTGCAAATGTTGACTTGTCTTTCTGAAATGCCTTTCTATCTGTGCACTCCAATCCCTACTTGGCAAATTCCTACTCAGATTTTAAAAGCTACCTTTTCTATGCAGTGCTTCTTGAATCTCAAGCAGAGGTACTTGCTCCCTCTTATATAGAGAGATAGTTGTTTCCTCTTCTGTGATTTCCTAGAAGTCCAACTACATCTTGTTGCACCTGGTGCATTATGCTACATTCAATGGATCATCATCTGCCCAAAATCTTGTGAAGATGTGAGCATGTAAAGCTTGCCAAGGCAAGGCTGATGGTCAGCACAGATCCAGACGCACTGCAGTAACTGCTGATTTGTTAGTAACCAAATGATGTCTCCTTCTTGAATTGCTTAAAACGCTTGAAGCATGTTTTCTTCTCAAATTACTTAAAGTCTATCAGTTGGTTATGTCCCATTTACAAGGGTCAGGACTGTGAAGCATAAATCCTCCTTGGGGGCAGAAAAATCTGAGAGCCATCAGTTATTGTGTACAAATAAACAAGATCTCCAGGGTTTCTCCAAGAGTCCACAACTGATCTTAACTTCAAAGGATAGGGTCTGGTGTTAAGGGCAGTAAGAAAGGACAAACTAGCGGATATCTAGCAAATTCCCTTTTTTTAAGCTACAGACGCTAGCCTTAGGACCTGTGTGTGTATAACTCCAGACTTTGAGTGATACAGGACCTCCTGCCTCTTCCTGAGTTCTTCAGCAAGCTTTTTTGTTTGTCTGTTTACCATGATTTATTTGAAGTTCAATGTCACTACTTCTGTGGTAACTGAACTCTGTGACCACCTTATCCACAACACTTTGAAAGAAGCTATTTGGCTGGTGGAAATATTATACATGGTACTTTCTAGTCATTCATATGTGGCTAGAAAGCCTCTCAGTCTACCATAAGGTTTCTATTTTCTAAACCAGCCACTCAATTCATCTTTGTCACAAGGAAATGAAAACAGGGTTTGTGTTGGCTTTTGCTTTATGTTACTTCAAACAATAGATCTACAAGTGGCTGTGACGGAAGAACTTCAGTACCAAGACGGAGCTGGCTGTTATAAAGTATGGTTATGCTGTTCATTTTCCCAGATGATGTTTGAGAGTCTTTTTGTTATTTATCTATTATTTTAGAAATTTAAAAAATTGATTTGCTTACAGATGGGATCTCACTCCATTGGCCAGGCTGAAGTACACTAGTGTGATCATAGCTCACTGCATCCTTTAACTCCAGGGCTTAAGTAATCGTCCTGCCTCAGCCTCTCAAGTAGCTTATACTATAAACATGTATCACTGCGCCCAGTTCATGTTTGAGGTTTTATGATTTACTGAGAGTAAATATTCTTCCTATTGACGATAAGAGTGATTACTGTACCTTGAAGAAAACTGATTAGATATCAAGTTTAGTTTTCTTACCCTGGAAATTGAAAGGACTTATTCTTATGGATTAAAAAACATTCAACTTTAAAGTTCTGTTGCACTTGGCTGCAACATGTATTACACTTCTATGAATGGCATGTGCTGGGTCCAATACAATGAAAAGAAAAAGCATTCAGTCAATGTTACTAGCAATTTTACTTTTCTCTGCTTTCTTTTATTTAGTTATTCACCTATGTGAAATTGTAAACCAACTGCAGAAAGCAGTGTTGCTGCCCCAATCTTCTATTTTAGATGGAGAAACTGGTTGAATATATAGTCACAGAAACAATTACCATTAAATATTTCTGTAAAATTTCAGCTATTATTTATGAGCTTCCTGTATCAAATAAAAACTGGATAGACAGGAAATATGTGAACTCCTCAGAGAGATAATGAAGAATGATGTGATCATTTCAAATTGCTTGGAAAAGGAAATAGCAAAATAGCCAACTAAGTGCATTCAGTAATACAGCGGCTTCTTGACGATTTAGAATTGAAAAGGTGTGATGAGAATAAGCTGTATATTCCAAAGAAAGTGACCTTATCATTTTTGGTACACATTCTCCTTATTTCTACCTCCTCAAAAACAGCCCCATCAGGTATCAAGAACAAACAAGAGATGAGGGATGCTTTATCTTTAGCAGCGATTAGTTCACTTCCTCATTCTTCCTTTTCACCTGTAGGATAATGAGAGTTAGAAAGTAAAATTGTTTTAGATGACACAAAGTGATGTGCATGTGTGTGTGTGTATGTGTGTGTGTGTGTGTTGCACGTGTGCTCCTTAATGAAGCAGTGTTTCTTAAACTAGGCCCCCTTACTTCAGCTTGGCTGGAATTTGTTACAAAACGCACATAAATACTTTCACTGGGTGGGGAGATTCTGGCAGTGGTTCATGAGTTTCTTTCTCTTCCACATCCTGTGTGCCTCCTGGGTCATAAATATTGACATAGTCCTCAGACTCCTTCTAAAGTGTGTCTACTTAACACTTGTAAACCAAGAAGTGTCTGAGGCAGGTCTCCATCGATTTAGAAAAAGGAAGAAAAATGGGGTGGGGAGAGTAGGCAATGAGGCAAGTGTTTATATTCTTTGATTAGTGCTGAGTGAATCTACATTTTATGTGTGAAAAGAGGGGTAGAAGAAAAGTCAATTATACATTTGTCTTGAGCTCATAAATCTACATTTTACATAAGATAAATGTAAAAACACTAAGTAGAGGATGAAGTGCACTTCTACATTTTACATAAGATAAATGTAAAAAAACTGAGTAGAGGAAGAAGTACATTATGCATTGGTCTCGGGGTGAGCAGAGGCGATTCCTCGTCTTGTCCTTGTTCCACCCCGATGAAGATAAACTGGTAACTTACATTGTCAGGTGAATTTATTTGTGAGCAATTTGTGAGCAAGGCTATCTGGGGAGATATGTGACCTTTCATCATTGCCGTAAACTAACTTAAGTATGAGGCTATGACACAGGGTAGTGAAATTGCAGCTACCTGCTTGGGAACAAAAGGCAGGCAAATTTTTTGTGTGACTCAGTTTCTAAGCTTAACTTTCCCTTTGACATGGTAAGTTTGGGATCCTGAGATTCTATTTTCTTAAACACAATGAATCAAAGGCTTCGGTGACACCCAGAGAAGATATGCCCTGTTGTCCTGCCTATTCACCATGGCTTCTCACAAGTTCACCCCTGTGACAAGATGCTTTTTCCTTGCTTTTCTCCACAGGACCAAATTGTCTGTTGCCATTTGTGTTACTCTTACTATACTTCACACTTTCTGCCACTGTCCAAATTCCCAAAGTCCCTGTACTCCCACCACTACCCTAAAAAAGTTTATCTAGCAGGAGTTATCTCTTGTTCTGCTCCAGTCAACTGCTTATTTATTTTTCAGAATGAAGAAATGTGATTTTTTAGAACCTACTCCAGGAAGCCTCTGAAATTCATATAGCCCTGCCTTTTAGCTGCAAGGGAGTCCATTTTTACTATCTTGGCTCCAAAGCAACCAAGTTCTGTTTTATACCTCACTTTCCAGAAGGGAGTAAATTTGGCCCCTAAATCCTTGCTTGGAAGCGTATTTCCTCTTCCCTCGTGTAGTCCCTACCCTGTTTGTCTTTAAGAAGCTTTTAAATATATGCATAATTTCTGAGGATGTAACAACCTGAACAAACATGCTAGGTGTGCTGTCCCAAAGGAAAAAGTGGGAACCAGGCAGACTGGGGCAACACAGGCTGCTTGTCCACCCAGTACACCTGTTAAGAAAGACCTTACTCTGTCTGTACTTCTTTTCTTGCCAATAAAATGGGACAAAAAACATGCTCATAAATTAATTATGGCAGACAAATATGAAAATACACACAGAACAATTAATATGGTATCTGGCACATAGTGGTACTTGGTCAATGTTTAATTTTTTTATTTTCTTGTCTCTGCTCTCCACATCCCTCAAGCCACCTGAACTGAGCTCAAAATAGAAAATGTACAAGTAATTTTAACATTGCTGACACAAGGAAGCCTTCATGTCTGATAAAAGACTATGGAACCACACTTGTGTCACATTTTTCTAAATATATTCTGGTAATTATTGCTACGACATCTGCCCCAACTAGGTTAATTGCTCTGATTTTTAAAAAGAAGAAAATGTACATACATTAAAACAATTATATATGAGCACTTATTCCAGAGAGATTAATTTAAAGCACTTCTGAACAGTGTCTAGAAAACTAGAGATTGGCTTAGTTTTGCTTTACTTTTTGGATGTTTATGAGAACTGACAGGAAACCTTTGCTATAATCAAAGTTTAATTCTCTCACGATATTAGTATTTTTATTTTCTCCACTATTTATTGAGAAAAATCTGGTTTAAGTTAGAAAACTAGTTGCGATCGGGAAGTACTTCAGTATGGGATGTTATAAACCGTCAAAAATGAACTTCCTAATGTGATTACAAGCTACCCTCTTTGGCCTTATTACATCTGATAATTGAACTGTCACCTCTGTGTTTTATTTATTATAATAATGGATGCAGTTGGTAAACCTAAGCAAAAATGTGGAAAACAAGGTTTCAGCTTGTTAGGAAGGCAGTTGTGATATGCCTCAGATTTGAGCATTTGGGAGATGTCAGTCAAAATCTGAGATCTGTTTAAGCACACAGCTGAATTTTGACAGGAATGATAACCCATTTCCCATCTCTGCAGTAAATAAGCCACTTCTTTACCTCTAGATACTTTTAAAAAATGCATTTAAAACTTGTTTTCTCCTTTCTCTTCTTCTTTCTCCTCCTCCTCCTCTTCATTTGTCCTCTTTGCTCCAGAAGTACGTGAAGAAGGCGACTCATTAAATGCCTATACATCTTTGATTTCATCCTTAGTTGGAGAATCTAAATTTTATTTGGGGATGTAATATACCCATCTAAAATATTTCATTTTCTAGTAGTTCTGGTTAATAAGGTGTTAATAAATGCATTGTGTCGACTTTCTGGGAATAATGCTAAAGAGAAGCTGACTCAACTGCTTCCTGGATGGTGAACAAAGCGACAGAACTTTTGGCAGCTGACTTGGACTACGAGTTTACTTGATGACAGAAACCACAGGCTCAGAGGTAGAACAGAGATAAGGAAAGAGCATGAGTCTGAGGATCCTGGAACTTCCATGGTCTTGACTGCATCCTCCAGATTCACTTTGCCTATGAGAAAAATAAAACTCTATTTTGTTTAAGCCTTGTTTATCTATTAATTTTTCTTTTTCTATAATATAGAGTGCACCAAATTCCAGAAGATACAAATGGCTTTTGTGTTATTTCATGGAATATTGTACTATGGTTTTGTTGGGTGTTTCTATCTTCAAAGCAACCAACCAACCAACCCACCAATCCAAAAACCTACCACCAAGCATACATATAAACAACAAAACAAAATCAGAATTGTGGAGGTCAATTAAGTCTGTTAATCCATTCAATCTAATGCACACATAGCCAATGTGAACACCCACAGTAAAACTAGAGCAACGACAAAGCTACTTCTCCTTATAGCAAAGGCTGGTTTAAGGTTGTTGCAATCTGTGGGAGTGTGATTCTTTACACTAAACAAACACGTCTTTGAATCTGGCTGAACTAAGTAACTCAAAAACAGTAAGCAGACGGAATACAAAACGCATGCGCAAAGGTTTTTATATATTCAATTTCTGATAGTTTTGTTTCATGAATAGGATAAGTGATGAAAGTATAATTTTTTATGAAGGTCGATTGTGGAAATGTAGATCCACTAAATGGGTTTGATGATTTTTGTACTTTACATTTTAAAATTTAACTTTCAAACACTTTTGTGTATTTTCATCTTATAGGATTTAATCCTTTTTCAGATAAAAAATGTTTCTACATATAAAATTATTTTATCATTCCCATATATGATGTGACAATCATTAAGATAGATATTTGAAACTACAGAGAACAGTTAAATTCAGTCTAACTGAATATAAAACTCAGCATGCATAAATCTAAATTTACACAAAGGAGGAAGGGATTATTTACTTCAGCTAGGATTTTCTTCATTTACCAGTTTTCCCTATAATTTTGCTTCAAGAAGTAGCCCAATTATCAATTTAAAATACATTTTGATGGATACAACATATGTTTCAGACATATCTGGCAAACATAAAGCAAAGTATACCAAAGTCTACATATGAATTGTCAACTCTAAAAGACCTTGGCTCATATTAACTGTTTGGCATGGACGCAAGGCTATGGAAACTGGCTGTGCAGAGATATTTAGAAACATCTTTCTTAATACTATGTAGGACTGATGGTGAGCGTTGCAGCTGCCAGTGATATACCAAACACATTTGCTGTAGCCAAGAGCACAAAACAAAGCTGCTTGATCTGCTGTTGTTTATTATCCTCTTTTTAGTACTATTTTCAGGTTGCCTTCAAATGTTGAGTTTAGATAACAAGACTCTGGTCCCTTACGTTGCAATAGCAGAAGTGAAGTACCAACTGCTCTCTGTTTCTGCAGCCACAGTCAGAATGATGGACAGCAACTTCTAGATCACGTTGCTATGGAGCACCTAGCATGAACATGGCTGGTTGTGCTGAATGTTGCCTGGATAATACCTTCATAACCTGATCTCAGCCTCTGCACTAAAAGTTGTGAAGAGCAGATACAGCTGATTTTTTAAAAATGATTTCAACTTTTATTTTGGATTCAGGAGGTACATGTGTAGATTTGTTACCTGAGTATATTGCGTGATGCTGAGGTTTGGGATATGATTACTCCCGTCACTCAGATACTGAGCATACTACCCAATAGTTAGTTTTTCAACCCTTGCCTCCCTTCCTCTCACCCCCTACAGGAGTCCCCAGTGTCTGTTGTTCCCATTTTTATGTCCATGAGTTCTCCATATGTAACTGCCACTTGTAAGTGAGAACGTGCAGTATTTGTTTTTCTGTTCCTGTGTTAATTCACTTAGGATAATGGCCATCAGCTGCATTCTCATTGCTGCAAAGGAAATCATTTCATTTTCTGTTTGCATAGTACTTCATGGTGTATAAGCACCACATTTTCTTTATCCAATACACTGTTGATGGGCACCTAGGTTGGTTCCACGTCTTCACTATTGTGAACAGCCCTGCAATGAATGTGTGAGTGCAGGCACCTTTTTGGAAGACTGATTTATTTTTCTTTGGGTATATACCTAGTAATGCGATTACTGGGTAGTTCTGTTTTAAGTGCTTTGAGAAATCTCCAAATTGCTTTCCTCAGTGGCTCGAACTCATTACATTCCCATCGACAGTGTATAAGCATTCTCTTTTCTTTGCAGCCTCTCTAGCATCTGTTTTTTTGACTTTTAAAAAATAGCCATTTGAATGGTGTGAGATGGTATCTCCTTGTGGTTTTGATTTTCATTTCTCTGATGATTAGTAATGTGGACTATTTTTCATATGTTTGGTGGCTGTTTGTATGCCTTCTTTTGAGAAGTGTCTGTTCATATATTTTGCCAACTTTCTAATGGAGTTATTTATTTATTTTTTTGTTATTGTTCAATTGCTTAAATTCCCTTAAGCAATACAGTTTCTGGCTATTAGGGCTTTGTTGGATACATAGTTTGTGAATATTTTTACCCAATCTATAGGTTGTCTCTTTACTCTGTTGATAGTTTCTTTTACTATACAGAAACTCTTTCATTTAAGGAAGTGTCATTTGTCAATTTTTGTTTTTGTTGAAACTGTTTTTGAGGACTTAGTCATAAATTCTTTCCAAAGGCCAATGTCCAGAATAGTGTTTCCCAAGTTTTCTTCTAGGATTCGTGTAGTTTGAGGTCTCACATTTAAATCTTTACTCCATCTTGAGTTGATTTTTGTACATGGCGGAAGGTAGGGGTCCAGTTTCATTCTTCTGCATATGGCTTGCCATCTATCCCAACACCATTTATTGAATGGGAAGTCCTTTGCCCATTGCTTATTTTTGTTAGCTTTGTTGAAGATCAAATGGCTGATACAACTGATATATATCATTAATTTCCCAGTCTTCTTCACTAACAAAATCCTGACTTTGTTCAGTTACCACAAGATCACAGGAAAGATAATCTTACCCACAGCTTGGGGTAAATTATATTGAGTGTTGGTAGCGATTGTCCTAGTTTCTTTGTTGTTTATTGTTTTGGTTTGGGCGAGTAACCCATATGAGAACAGCAGTCTTTCGGAGGGGATTCCAACAGTGCTTTTTCTAGCTCTTGATAAGGAGACACTAAGGAGTTGTGCTTTTCCCCCTCTCTGTCTCACTTCCCCAGGTATACGGAGTCTGCATCTAACTCACTTACCCCAGATATACTGAGTCTAGATCTAACTCACTTCCCCAGGTATACTGAGTCTAGATCTAAATCTGGGAACTTCTTCAGACCTCTTGCAACGATGAAGGAAGACAAACAATCTGAGGGCAAAGAGAAAACACTGAGGAAGATAAAGCAAAGAAAGGAAATAACCTGGTTCTTCTATGACTTTGCTCTTGATAATTGTAACTCACCTGCAGCCACCTCAGCTATAGACATTTGTTATGACAGACATGCATTTCCTTATTTTTAGAGCCAATTTGAGATGGCCAAACGCATATATAAACCCAACTGTAAATTATAATAAATTATGATATATGAAATGTAATGTATAATGTTATATTTATAATGTTAAAATTAGATAGCAGAATTTTAGGGTTTGTATTAGTCAGGATTCTCCAGAGAAACAGAGTCAGTGGGCAGCATGGGGAGAGGTAAGATTTATGATAAAGAGTTGGCTCATATGATTATGGAGGCTGAGAAATCCCATGATCTGCCATCTGCAAGCTGGAGACACAGGAAATCCAGTAATGTAAATCAATCAGAGTCCAAAGGCCTGAGAACCAGTGGAGCTGATAGTGTAAATTCTAGTGAGAGGACCTAAAAAGACGAGAGAAAATGTCCTAGCTCAAGCAGGCAGACCAGAAGCAAAAGGAGGGAATTTCTCCTTCTTTTGTCTTTTGTTCTATGCAGGCCCTCAGTAGATTTGATGATGCCCAGCCACAGTGGGAGGACAATCTACTTTACTGAGTCCACTAATTCAAACGCCAATCTCATCCAGAAACACCCTCACAGAGACACCTGGAAATAATGCTTAATCTGGACACACCATGGCTAGTCAAGACATAAAATTAACCACAATAATGTTGAAACAGATCTATCAATGTAACTAAGGAAGAATAAAATACTAACATAAAATGCGTACAGGTTGATGATTTTATTTTTCCATGGCATAGAACTACTTTATTAGCAATATTACCATAAAGAAATGCAGGCCAGGCAAGGTGGCTCACGCATGTAATCCGAGCACTTTGGGAAGTCAAGTTGGGCAGATCCTTTGAGCCCAGGAGTTTGAGACCAGCCTGGGCAACATGGCAAAACCCTATCTCTACAAGCATATAAAAAATTAGCAGGGCATGGTGGTGTATGCCTTTGGTCTCAACTACTTAAGAGGCTGAGGTGGGAGGATTGCTTAAGCCCAAGAGGCAGAGGTTGTAATGAGCCCAGATTGTACCATGTCACTCCAGCCTGGGTGAAGAGTTAGACTCTGTCTCAAAAGAAAAAGAAAAAAAAAAGAAAGAAAAGGAAATGCAAGTGGTTGAAGTGGTTGATGATCCCATAAGATTCTTGATGAGACATTATTTGAAGTGCCCAGGTTTCTTCTAAAGCTTTCCAGAAGCACATTGTAAACTTGAACACAACCGGAAGGAAAAAAAAGAATAGAGAAAATTTGGTGTTATAAATCTCTAGTCAGGCCAGAGGTAGAGAGTGTATAGACTAAGCAAATTTACTGGCACACCTTTAAGACCAATTTTGTTAATGTTGCTGAAAATCTCAAGACTTGGGAAAGTGTCCTGCATCAATAAACTCCTAGCTAACTTTATATTCCATTTCTTCTCTGATCCAACATCCTGGAGATCTACTCCCACACTTGTTGCCCTGGTTCCTGCCAGTACGTATTTGCTGGGTCCTCAATTCTTTCAGCGAAAGGGTGACTTCGTCTCATATCAGAGACTGTTTTTGCTTTGGGCATAAGCTGAGACCTGACCCTATTTATTGGTCCATATACAACAAGGGAAGGTGGAGCCAGATCTGCAGAAGGTATACTGTCTTGTGAGGACCTTGAATGAGGTCCTTGTAAGGTGTCCTGACATGGCTAAGCTGGTTTTCTGTAGCAAGAGAGAAGGGAGTGCATCTGCTAGTCAGGTCATCAAGGAGATACATAGTTTCAGAGTATTCAGGCACAATCACTTAAGCCTACCAATTCTCAGGATCCTATTCTTTCTCTATCAATACTCCAACTTTAGAATAGGAGGCCTCTCAGCTTTGCATGTAGTATCCTTTGCAGCTCCACCACTCTTTCAATTAAACCCTAGGGCAGATATTTTGCATGAAACAACTAATGCTGTGAAAGATGAGAGTCTTTAAACGCTATAAAGGAGGCCTTTGGCATTCACAACATGTTCTGAGTTGATGGTTGACTTATCCCAGCTTACCACTTTTTTTTTCTTAAAGGATTCCAAGACAGGTAGGAAAAAACTTTCCAATACACAATCTGTATAATTTCTATTGCCTTCGTCCTGTCCATGTACTTAGCGTTACTGAATAACCCAGTGCTTGTCCTTCTCTCTGTACTTTATCCCAATCCATTTGATGTCAGGTAATTAGTAACTGTGAGGCTACATACATCATGTCAGAAGCCTTGCTACCCCACTCTTCAGCACTGCCATCTTTGCCATCTGAGCTCAGTGATCCAAATTCAGAATTCAATCCCAGAGTTCTACTTTCTATGGTAACTTCTGCCACCAAATATGTATGACTTTCCCCACAGCAGAGTCTGAGACAGTTAATTGGGTAAGGGTTATTTATTTTGGCCATAATTCTAGGAAGCAGGAATGAGGGGACAAAAGAGCCAATATAAGGGGCATTATGTAGGTTGCTGCTGAGGGGAATAGGGATTGGATTATGCTGAGACCTCCTAAACAGATTACGGAATGTC
Source organism: Colobus angolensis palliatus (assembly GCF_000951035.1). Taxonomy (NCBI): domain Eukaryota; kingdom Metazoa; phylum Chordata; class Mammalia; order Primates; family Cercopithecidae; genus Colobus; species Colobus angolensis. The sequence continues at coordinate 2,943,851 of NW_012114488.1, read as the reverse complement.
TCCCTGAATTTTTCTCCCAAAGTACAGCAGGTTGGGGCAACGGTCGACCAGCAGTTGTCTAACATCCTTAAGGACTTTTCCTGTGGATGTGAGGCCCCTGTAATCCTGTACTTGTATGTGGGCCAAGAGGGTTCCTGAAACTTCAGAGAAGGTAGAGAGACACACAGCACTCCTGAGACCAAATATTGTCAATGCAAAGTGACAACCATAGATAACAATTGACAAGGGCAGAGGGAGTATGACATGGTAACTTTATTAGTCTGTTATCATGCTGCTAATAAAGACATATCCAACAGTAGGTAATTTATAAAGGAAAGAGGTTTAATTGACTCACAGTTCCACACGGCTGGGGAGGTCTCACAATCAGAGTGGAAAGTGAATGAGGAGCAAAGTCACGTCTTACATGGTAGCAAGAGAGAGACAGCATGTGCAGGGGAACTCCCCTTGATAAAACCATCAGATTTCATGAGACTTATTCACTACCACAGGAGCAGCATGGGAAAGACCCACCCCCATGATTCAACTACCTTCCACTGGGTCCCTACCACGACATGTAGGAATTATGGGAGCTATAATTCAAGATGAGATTTGGGTGAGGACACAATCAAACCATATCAGGTACTCGGGGATCAGCTATAGCTGATATCTATAGGTGACTGCTACAGAGTAATAGACATATAATACAGCAATAGCTTGTTATGTGTTTTTGTGGACTGTTGGCTATTGAAGCTCAAAGTATTTAATTTGAGTTTCCTAAAAAATATCTAAAGAGAAACCTCTCATTAATGCAAATGTGCAAATCAAAATATAACTAAGGAACGTCATTCATTTTTTTCTCAAAATATTTTTCCCATATAAATTTCCTGTCTTAGTCAATTTGTGTTGCTATAACAAAATAATACAGACTAGGTAATTTATAAGCAATAGACATTTATTGCACATGGTTTTGAAGACTGCAAGCTCCAAGACCAAGGAACTTGCAGGAACAGAAAGGCAAGAGAGGAAAACTAAACCAGTTCCCTGCAGCACTTTTATAAGGCACTAATCCATTCATGAGGGCACAGCCCTCACAACATAATCCTTTCCCCAAAGTGCCACCTCTTATTACCACCATGATAGAGACTGAAATTGAACACATGAATTCTGGGGGACATTCAGACCATAGCGTCTTTATTTCATTACTTTTGTAATTTTAATCATGATTATTTCAACTTAGGAACACTGCAATAACATTTCAATTTTAACCTTTTATTTTGAAATAATTGTAGATGCAAAGGAAGTTGCAAAACACTGTTTTTCTATGTACTTCTCCCCAGGCTTCCCCCAGGGCCATACAATTTTAATTCTTTCTCCATTTTAACTTTCCAACGAGCTATTGGATTAATCTTTCAAAAGCCTACATTTAATCATGTCACTCTTTACCAATCCACAATTTCTTCACTTCATCTACTGTTTGGCTTTCAAGACTACTTCTTCACCAATTTTATAGGCTTAACTCCTCTTATGGTTTAAGTATTCATCCAATATTTATTAAGACCTTATTGGGTGTTTGAAATACAGTAGTAAGCAAGATTGGCAGAAAATTTTCTTCCAGTTGGACTGGAAGACGTATTTTGCAGCACTGTATGGGACACAGCATTACCTTAACACCCAGATGCTTCAGTCTCTCAGAAAGCACCGCTGGCAGTCAGTACCTGACCATGGCCCTGCGTGGTTGGACTCACACTCAGCTGATAGTGAGTAACAAGAACAAAAATCTTATAATCTACAGGACCTCTGCATCTTAGAGCTACAGAAAAATGATAAAGAATAACTGAAAGGGATATAATAGTTTCCAACTTCTGACTAATGGTTTAGTCTGTGATTACAATTTAGAATGCTAGTTCAGCAGGGTGATTCATTTGAGAGAGCTCTGTCCTGATGCCTTGCTGTTCCCTGGGCGGCCCTTCATCCTTAAAATCTCCATGTTCCAAGAGTAAAGTCTTTTTGTGTATTTGTTGACAGAAAAGGAAAATTTCAGAGTAGACAGAGTGCCCAGAAAGAAATCTCTAAAGAGGCTTTTGTTTTTGAAGGCCTTAGACTTATGTAAGTGATTAAACTAAGCTTATCTAAATGCAGACGTTTAGTAGTGAGGAGGGATTCTGAAAGGATGGCATTGGAACCTCCCTAACTGGGAAGGAGGATAACAGATTTTCCAATATCACAGTGAGTTGTACCTGCCCACACAGTTCCTCTGAAGGGCTGGGCTCTGGATGGGGATGTGTGCTTGGTGGCTTGTGAATACTGAACACTGAGCTCTGTAGCTTTGGCCTGGCACCTCCTGTATTCAAACTTGGCCCACTGGAGAAAGCTTCCAGTGTTGTTGCCGGCATTGGCTGGACTACAAGGATTCAAACAGGGATCCTAACACTGGCAACCAGAACCTGTTCTATTTCTCAGGATGTTTTAAAATATGAGGCAAATCCTAGCATTCTTACATAATGAAAGAAGTGGGAACGGAGCTTTAGGAACTGTCTAGTATTGAAAATTCCACCAACTTAGATGTTTGGAGACTTTGGCCAATATTTTAAAAAAATGTTATTATCTGTAATCCAAGTGCCATGGAGCAATATATTTCTGTTACATAATAGCTTTAAAGGGGATTAATTTAATCAAAAAATTCTTAGTGCTGTAGAGGTATTTGGCTCCATATACTCATTTTCAATCTATTTTAATAAAATAAAGCCAGCCAAATAAATTGCTCTCTCATCAATGTTAAGGTTCTTTCCCATTCATATGTTGGAAAACCAATATTGCCTGGTAGGAATGCAATGCGTTGACTTACGAAGTGTTAGTATGATTTGGTGCTAAGAAATTCTTATCATGTGAATTCTGGCATTTAAAGTAACTAAAACATATAGGATAATTGCTTGAAGCCAAAGAAGGCAAATCTTTTCTGCAGCTGGCTTGTGGGAAGCAGACTACAGCAGATAATAACATGCTATTATTTCTCTTATTTTAAAAACAACTACAACAACAATTTTCTCTTCCTGCTCTGGCTTCTGCTGTTTTTCTCCTTTGCTTTAAACAAAAGCAACTCAAGAAAACTGTCTGTCATTCTTGTCTTTTCTAACACTCACGCCCACAGCACTATAACTAAATTCCTTCTATCAATGTCATAGATTTCCTTTTTGCTAAAGTAAATAACCAGTTCACTATCCCTATCTTTCTCAACCATCAGCAGCATTTAACTTAGATAGTCCCCACTCCTCCTCTCCTCTACTTTACACACTATCTTCAGTTGAATTTCAGACCCCACCCTTACCTGGTTTTTCTCTTGCTTCTCTGAAACTCCTGTTCAGTCTCTGCTGCTACTTTCTCAACACCTAGGCTCTAAATGTTGGAGATTCCAGGTCTCAGTTCTGGGTCCTTTCCTTGTTTCTACCTACACATGCTTCCTTGGTGATCTCACACAGTATTATGGTTTTAAATACCATGAAAATGCTGATGATTCCAAATTCTGTCTCCGCTCTGGGCCTCTCTGTTGCACTCAAGGTTTTAAGTCCTACTGGCTTCTCAGTATCTTCACTTGGATACCCATTAACCATCCTAAATAATGATGGATCTATTGAAGAAGAAATGAACAAACACCTGTACTGTATGAAGAATCCCAAGTCACAGTGCACGTGGGATATTACAGTTTGTGTTGCACAGCTTACTACAAATTTGTTTCCTCCCTTCTCCTCTGACTTCTAAATAGATGTGGTGGTGACATCCAAGTAAATGCTCAGTAAACTGTGGTATTTAAGTTTTGGATAATGAAGCATTTAATCAGTAAATCTGAAAGTTTAGCAAATACTCCAAGTAAGGAAATTTGATTTAGTAGGACTTAAGGGAGGATGAAGAATTTATTCATTTGTTCAACGCATGTGTGCCAGGCTCTGTTACTGGAGATATAGCAGGCCATAAGAAAATGTCTAAGCTCATCACACTTGTGTTATGTGTGTGTGTGTGTGTGTGTGTGTGTGTGTGTGTGTGTGTTAGAGGAGGTAGTTCGAAAGGACAGATAAAAAACAAAACAAATAAATGTACAATAGCCCAGTGATGAGAAGGGCTATGAAGAATAACAATGGAAGCAATGGGGAACAGTATAAAGTGGCATAGTATTCAAATAGGATGATCACAGACCGCCTGTGTGGAAGACTGAAGTTTTAGCAAAGCCTTCAAGAAAGAGAAGGAAAAGATCATGCATATTCCTAGGAAAAGTGTTTTCAAGGCAGAGCATAAGTGAGGCAAATTCTCCACAGAAACAAACAACAGACTTTTTCATGTGTCTGTGAGGCACAGTGCCCACTATACAATTCTCAAATGCTGTTAGGCTTTGACTGGTACTCTTCTCTATCAACCCTATGCATACTGGTACAGGGAGTACAGGGAGATCTTTGCAAAAGTATCCAGCACAACTGCAAAAGTATAGAAGATATGTGATTTTTGTTTCATTTACATACTAGATTCTCTTTCTTTTTCTGTATCAAAAAAAAAATTGTTTATCTAGGTAAGAATGGGAACACAAAATGATAGCCAAGCCATCTTAATGGAAGCACCCATCAAAACACAGTGTGATATTGTCTGTGGATACATGATGCTGCGGATGAGTATGAACACAGATAGGCAGGCTCATTTCAGTTTCTGTGTAACGCTCAGCACAAAGCGTTTTCTTGAGGGCAGAACCTTTGTCATACTGTGTTCACGTCCACAAATGTGGCACCTGGCTGTGGATGTGGACAGGTTCTTCTTTTACCTACTCTTCCGAAGAACAATTTAAATCAACCTAAATCAGACTATTTCAATATATCTTTCCCTCTTGTTACACAAAGCACCCTATTTTCATATTATTTAATTCTGAATTGCATGCTCTGGCAATTGCTCTTCCAATGTTTAAATCTTATTGCACAGCAAGGCACTGTTTGTTGATCACTTTGGAGTGTGAAGATTATGACTGAAAAAAACAATTATCATGTTATGTGGTTGAAAAGAAAAGCTGTCCTCATCTTTCTGGGAAACTCATTTCTTAGACAAAGCATCCAACAGAGGGATAAAGGTACAAAGTTCCTTGCCAGGCAGTGAGGTTGGTGAAATCACACAAAGCAATCAGTGAATGGAAACACGATCCAGCCCAATAATCCAGTTTCCCATATTGATAAAGATTTTTTAGAAGAGGTTGTCTATCCTAGAGAAAGTGGGCTAATTGAAGTGAGTTGAACTAGTTATTTGTATACAAAGCTATTGCTTCATAAATTCCTGACCTGGCTGTTGCGAATGGTTTTGGGGAGTTCTTTGGTTCTTTCATTTCTTATTTTATCTTGTATCTAAATAAAAACAATTTGCGTATGATTTCTTTGTAGTACTTTATGCTGCAGGGTTTCAAAAAGCCATAATGAAGCACATTGCCACTAAAATTCTCTTCACATACCATCTTTTGAGTTATTATGTTACAAAAGCTCTCAGTAACCTATAGTAAAACTTACTAAAATCCTCTCCATTGTAGAGGTTAAGAAAGTGATAATTAAGACTCTCCAGTAGACCCCTAAATGATAAATAACATTTTACAACAAATAGGAGGTCAATGTATATTTTAGAGAGTTAAATACATTGAGCATACTGAGCTTACATAGGCCCTCCAGACTGTATTTTGTAATAAACTCCCACTCGCAAATAACAAGAAATTTCTTCTTATGCATATATGTTTTTATGATGAAATCATTGGTTTTATGTAAATCTCCTTCTGCTTGATTAGCATGATTTATTTCATTCAACTTGATAGATTATATTAACAAGGGATGGAGCAGGGGATTGTGTACAGTGCCTAGGTAATAAATCTAGGATCTATTTAAATTTTATATCCCGTGATTAGTAACATTTACCAATAACACTTAGCTTGCTATGCAAAATACTACAGAATTTTACTTTCATTTTCACATTGGTAAAATGTACAAGAAATCATAGAACTATAGAGATGGATGGAAAGCCTCCCATCTACCCTTTCTGAAGTTTCACTGAAATGAATGACAACCAACAGATTAAGAGGAGAAGGGGCATAAAAATTTATTAACATTCATAAGCCTAGAAACTATATAAACTGTGAGACTCAGAGAAAAGCTAGATGGTTGAGGCTTTTATGCCCTCTTCACGAGGAAGAGGAAGATGGGGGAAATATAGCCAATTTGAAGGAATGTAAATAATTTTAGGGGAACTTAAATAGCCCAAAGAACAGACAACTGGCTTGGGACAAATTTCCTCTGAGCTCTGGGGGAGGTGGTGGCAATTTGCAAGGTGAGGGGTGGAACTTCGCTGTGAGCAAAGGTTGTCTTACAATGCCGATAATCTCCCAAGTAATCTCTGGGAGTTACACTTAGGATAATAAATGAAAGTCTGTGTGCGTATAGTGATGATTTTTAGTGATTAGTCTTTTCTGGTTATTAGATGAAGTTCCTAAGGAGGGACTATTAAGACAATTGCATTTCTAATGCTGGAACTTTCCTTCATCAGATAAGGAAACTTCCTCCTAGTGCTCAGGAAAGAAAGAGGATCAGAGGGGCAGGAGTGCAGGAGAAGGTTAGAGAGAGACCTTAGTTCTGAGGCTTATTTCTGAGGTCTTTCACCTTCCTTTAATTCAAAGCAAGGAGCATGCCAAAATGTCATATTTTGAGATATTATTTTCTGAGCCCCAAAACAGCTTAAATAAGAAGAATAAAACAAATCAGGTACAGAAATTTTTAAGATTATCACACAATTCCAGGCTCCCTCCTCATTCTGCCTGCGCAAAGAATTCCAGCTTTGTCTGGTCCTATTTCCTATTGTTTCCTACCTTTCACAGAAAAACTTGTCAGTTTTTTAAACTCTTGTGAGCTAGAATTTGAAGAAGCTGGGGGGAATGGAGGAGCAATACAAGGACAAAAAGTCCTGAGGGCAGAACTGAGAAATGCCCTCAAATTCCACCTTTCCTAGTTTAGATTCCATGATCCATCACCTTTCGTTCCTTAAAATCCCTCCATGGTACTGGTCTGACCAAACTCGACTGTAACTAATTCAATCTGTGCACGTACTCCCTAAAAGGCAACTGTGAACAAAGAAAAATATAGTCATGTTTACCTACCTTATTTTAAGTGATTATAACTAATCTCCACTTGCGCCTTAACACTGCCCTTCAATCACTGATTTCCCTAGTTAGTAAACTCTTCCACTTTCAGACCCTCTCCCCGTTTTCTAGTCATCAACATTCCCTTCACATCCTCACTCTCAGCTGATGAATATGCTTATTTTATTTAAAACTTAAAACAATCAGAAAAAAATCATACTCGTCCTTCCTCTACCAAACCTTCCTATTTGTGTATGGACCCAAATAATTTACCTTTCTTTGGGTTATAAGAATGAACCCTTCTGATCCTCTCTACATTAATCCCTTCATTTATGTATGGAACAACATTTACTATTTCCTACCTAAGGATTTTATTCCTACAAAAGTTCTCTCCCTCTCTCTTGTTCTCTTCTTTACTCCTCCGCACCTCAGCATTTCCCTCTACTTTATGATCACTTAAATTGGAATAACATGAATTATCTTTCCTTTTAAAACAAAACATCTGCTAGATCCTACATTTTCAACTCTGCTGCCTGATTTCATGTCTCTCTCTTACAGGAAAACCTTTGATAATGTTTTATATTTGCTGTCCCTACACTTCCCACTTCCATTCTTTCTAGAAACTTTTCCAAGCATGCTGAAACTACTTCAGCCGATGTCACTCAAGCCCTCCAACTATCCAAAGGCAATGTCCAGTTCCTAGTATTGATCATACTTAACTTTCTGCAGCATTTGGCAGAGTTAATTTCTTTCTCTCATTCTTGAAATGCTTTCTTAATGTGGCTCAAGGGATACCACACTCTCCATGTTTTGCTCCTACCTCTCTGGAATCTTCTAATAGAATGAAAGATTCTCTTCGTCAGTTTCATTGGAGCTCCCTCCTTTCCTGACCTTTAAATGTTGGCATGCCCAGGGTTTATTCTTCCACGTGGCATCTTTAGGCAATCTCCTCGGGTTTTATAGCTCCTTAACATGTAATTCATGCTGATAACACTGATGACTTGATGATGTCTTAGCTCCAGACTAAAAAAATCCACCTGCTTAATAAATAGATCTAATATAGTATCCAACAATTAGTTGCAATTTATATACCTAAAATATAACTCATGATTTCCCCTCACCCTTGCAAACAATTGCTTTCAAAAGTCTCCAACTCTACTCCACCATGCTTGAATCTAAGACTTTTTGGAAGTAACTTAGTATTTTCAACTAAAGGATATTATCAGGTTTTCCTTAAGAGTGCATCTTTTTTCCTTTAATGACTTCTTATTTAGAAATATATTGTACTTTCACACTTTGATGAGCTTGAAGAATTGTTTTAATGGTGGACACAACACAGTGATACTCAGAAGAAAGCAACTCTGTTACTTTCATCCTCAAATGAGAGAGCCACACAGGGAACTGCACCAGGAGACAGCGAACAGCAAACTGGAGCTACTGTGAGGGCTGCTGATATATGGCAGCTAGGATGGGGTTCCCTAGGTTTCTCTGCATCTCTGTGGGCTGGCTATTTTGAATAATGTCCAGGGCTCTGAGCTCCAGGGCATAGGCACTCTCTCTAGTTGTCTAGTAACTGGGACCAGAGAAATTAGGGCAGGTGCTTGGTGGCCCAGAATGTGAGAACTGGATAAGGGGGGTGGTTGGAGTGTGGATTTAATCAGTTGCCCAAGAAGGGGAACTGACAGTCACTAGTTAGGGCCTCAAAACTGGGTCAAGACAACATTAAAGATAATAATTTTTAAAAAACTATATTATACTTGGCTTAGTATTCACATAGACACTAATACACACACACGTACACACACCACCTCCCCAGATGTATCTATATCTTTATCTACATGTAAAGATTTGTTAATTAATCTCCACTTGATCTTTTCTTTCTTTTCTGTCACCTTTAGTTTTCTATTCTAGTTTGCTCGGTTAAGACACTGTACTACTTTTTCTTTTAGAGAGAATACTTGGATGGAGTTCTCTTGTATTTTTCTGTAACCTTGAGATGTAATAAAATATTAGCTGGGTCTACAATTCATAAACTGCACCATTTTCCTCACAGTGGTTGGTAGCTGCTCTCACCATCTTCACGTTTCCACTGTTTCCGATGAGGATTCTGACTTTTTTTTCCTTTGCTTTTTCTACCTTGAATCTTGTCATATTTTTCCCCTTCCTTAGAATTCAGGAGTTTTACAGAATGTCCTAGGTGTCTATGTTATTTCTGATTAGTCTGACCTGGACCTCCCAGAAACCATTAAATCTGGGATATTAGGATTTTTGTTGAGAAAAAATAAATTCTATTATTTTATTTTTATCAACAATCTTCCATCTGTCTTTTTCTCTTACTGGTACATCTTTTACTATCTCCTGTTATATCCTTCAAGATTCATTTCCCCCTCATGGTTTTTATTTCGCTGTAATTGTTTTTCTGTGCTTTGTGATTTTTTTTTTGTATTTGATCTTCTAGGACACACGCATGAGTAGTAAATATCCTCTCCTTCAAATCATTTACAGAATTATTTGGCTGAGAACTCATGTCGTTAATCACCAAATATTCTTTATCTGGGTATGTGCCACACTTGATTCTCCTCTAAAGTGTTTATTATTTTTAATTGAATTGTCTATATCCCTCGGCAGCTTTACTTCTCTGGATATGCCTTCTGATTTTTCTGGTCACTCGTTGAACGTAGATAGCTTTTAGATAGGTTGTTATTTTCCTTCTGGGAATGTTGAGGTTCAGGCCAAATGGAAAAGTCTCAAAAGTGGTAGAAGTCAAGGCTGTCTGTACGCCATAGACTGACAGTATAGGAAGAAATGTTTTGCCATGCCCTACAAAGGTCCCCAGGGCAAGTCACGAGGAGTATGGATTTCCGTATACTTCCAGCTTTAGGGAGAAGTTGCTTGGCACTTCATCTCTCCAGCTTCTTCTTGGCATTTTTAAAGCCAGGGAAGTCATTTCCCTGCAAAGGAGGGAGGGTTTCTCACTATTTCTCTTTGTTTGGACTCTAAAAGTGCTAGACTTTTCTTGGTCCCCTGTCCCTTCAGGTCCCAGAAGTCACTTGACTCATTGGTTGCTCTCTAATCCTTTATCTTCCTTTATTTTTATTAGGTTATTTACTTACATGTGTATCACCGTACTCTCTCACCAGAATAAAAGCTCCATGGGGCCCAAGCCTCTGGTTCAGAATTCTTTCCTCACTGCTTGACACATACATAGTATAGGTTTCATATATTTTCTGGAAGTTTAATGATGTAAGAAATGGGGAGACTTTGTGAAGACAAGAACAGTGGTGGGAGAGTGAGGGAAATGGATAGAAGTAGAATGATCAAGAAATACTGTTGTAGAGTATTTAGTTGAAAAAAATGCCAAGAAGTCTATGAACAATGTTGAGATCTCTTGATGCCATTTGTCTTTTTCTTTCTACAACATTCTTCTGTGGATCATGGTTTCAATAGGGCGAATAATATGAATAAACAGATGATCTTTGTATGACTTTGTATATATTTTTAAAGTATAAAATTCAAAAGAATGCATTGTATGTATATGTATAATCAATTAATGCTAAGGGGGAACTAAACAATGAAATTATTAAATCAAAGATGTGATTTTTAACTTGCAGCCATTTAGGGTACACAGTGATAACCTCAGTGAACAATGAATTTAATAAGATATCTATATGTACTTACATACACCTACAGTGGTGTTTGATGGAGAGGAACATGCATCAAGAGACTAGGTACAGAAACAAAAGAAAGAAGGGAACAGAAACTTCAGAAGAAAAATTTTGGGAGAGGCAAAGAAAAGCACATTGTGTCTGTGTCTGCCCACAGTGTTTAACTTACCTTACCATCATGAAGCATATCAGGAAACAAAACCAAAAACATTTAATAAAATCATTCAATATTATTAAAGCGTACTATAATATATTCCATTTTTATCTGCCTTAGATGAAATTAGTTTGAAATTCTTGACACAGATGAAGTCTCGACACAGATCAAGTAGTAGAAAGCATTTAGTTTTCTAAATCATTTGCACAAAATCTCCCATTTATTTCACTGTCAATTCATTTATTTCACGGGGCTGGTGAAAAAACGTAGAAGAAAGTTAACATAGGAGAGCAAACGAATTTAGTACGTGAACATAGTGTGTTATATATAAGCAGGAAATATGTGAAGGAAAGTATTGATCATCTACGCCAGGTATGTTAAACATGAATTTGTAGATCTTTAGTCTTTATGTATCCGAAATATGTATATATCTTTATATATATTATAAATATTTATATAGCTTAATATATATAAGAAACACATCATATATATGACATACATTTGGTAAATAGCTTATATATGAGATAAATACTTGTATATATCATTAGATATATAAGATATATATAATAACTAGCTATACAGGCATCCTTTCATAAATGAAAGATTTTGAGCCAGATTTACTCATATTTAAAAATCAAAACTTTGTACAATCTTGTAAAATTCATGTATATTAAATCAAAGGAAAAAAATAGGTGAAAGCCCATGGAGACCTGAGTTTTAGCTCTGGTTTGTCTAGAGTTTGGTTTCTCAATATTTTTGGGTGATTTATAAGATGAAGATGTTTAACTATATAATCTTATGATCTAATTATATAGTTTTAATGACTAGAATGAATTTTGACTTAAAAACATCCTGATTACAAATAACCTTAACTGTAGAATTTACGTGTGCGAGTGATGTGATGTGGTGGTCTGCTTCTACATACATATACATATATACACACACATATTTATACACAAACAAATGTGCATATTTGTTGGTGTTTACTAAAGTGAAGTCTTAGTTCAAAACATTAAATTTGACTAAATACAGTTAGTTACATGTTTATGAAGTCATCTATCGTCTTAAGCAACTAAAGGATTCTATTATTTTGACAAGAGGAATGTGGGAATGCTTAGATATCTGTTTGGCATCTTTCATCATAGTGCTACAAGTGCTGTAAGATCATGGAGCTTTTCAAGTGAAGTAGGCAAGCAATGAGCTACATTAGTGAACATCAGCAAGTAAAATAGGTCACATTTATTATATATTACCTTCATCAATGATGATCAAGAAACATGCTTTTTTCCCTAAGAGTTCATATTCCTATGTATTTTATAGAAAATAGGTATATTGCTTTGAAATTAAGTATGAGTCATTCTCAGTCTTGTCAATTTAAACTTTTTAAAGACTTGGATAGTTTTTAGAGCATTGCCATTCTTAGATTTAGAAGGAATTCTTAATTTGCTCCTAAAGATGCAGGTTTTCTTCCATAAATATCTCTTTCTTTCTTACAGCATTAAATGCATCGTGTTTCCACTATTGTATAAAATAGAATTTGATGATTATATTTTAAGGAGGGCTGTGGTTTCAATGTGTGAGCAAAGTAATTGCTCAGGAACCCTTTTGCAGTCTTATTCAAACCAGACTATCTGAATACCATACCAGAAAAAGAAAAGGACAATTTTCAACCATTTTTAGTCACTGAATAAACAGAAAGGAGAACAAAATAGCTCATATTATACCTTATAATTATGTCTCTCCTGCTGAGGTGCCCCAAAAGGTGCAATTAAAAGATAACTATACAGAAAATAATGCCTTAATTTAGTATTTAAATAGAATTACAATGATTTTGAGTATCCAGAGAGGAGATCTGTTTCTCAGTTCGCCCTCATAGTCATCTGCCCAGTGAATGGTCCCTTTGTTGAACTAAATTATCATTATTGAGAGACACCCTTCAGATACAACGATATGGTCTCTTAGCTGCAACCAGAACTCAGAGAAACTCAAACTTTATATCAGAGACATGAGAGGACTCTTACTTTTCTTTACTCTTTTTTCTTTAGAATAAATTTCCACCTTTAGAAGTATTAGGATAAGATCTAAGTCTCAGAATACATTTAATTATGCTTGATATTTCAGGTTTTTTTTTCCGGTACTATGATAAACTATCACAAATTTAGTGACTAAAAGCAACACAGGTGATTATCTTACAAGTTTATACAGCAGAAGTTCCCAACAGATCTCACTGGGCTAAAGATGTTGAAGAGCTGTATTGCTTTTGGAGAATCCAAAATAAAACTGTTTTCCTTCTCTTTTCCAGCTTTCAGAGACCTTCCTCATTCCTTGGCTCATGCCCCCTTCTTAGACCTTCAAAGTCAGCAATGATAGGTTGAGTTGTTCACACATGTGGCATCTTTCTCAACTTGGTATTTGCTTTTTAATCTTTTTTTATGATCTTTCCAAGGTACAGACTGACTTTAAAAAATAATATTCATGGCTGGGTATGGTGGCTCACACTGGTAATCCCAGCACTTTGGGAGGTCAAGGTGGGAGGATTGCTTGAGGCCAGGAGTTTGAGGCCAGCAGGAGCAACATAGTAAGATGCCATCTTTACAAAAAAATTAAAAAAAAATAGCCAGGCATGGTGGCATGCACCTGTGGTCCCAGCTTCTCAGGGAGCTGAGACAGGAGGATCATTTGAAACTTGGTGGTTGAGGCTGCAGAGAGCTATGATCATTCTACTGCACTCTACTCTCTAGCCTAGGTGACAGAGTGAGACCCTATCTCAAAAAATTTATACATATATTTATAAATACACACATATGTATATTCATTTTTCATATATGGTTTATAATTATACATTAAATATTTTCCACTATTTTCTTCAAAGTTTGATGGCTTCATTTTATACTGATATTTTAACTAAAATACATAATCCTAAATTTTTCTGTGTATTAACGTAAGAACGTGAATAATTTGTTTTTCAAATTATTTAATTTTTTGATTCATTTACTGAACAATTCAGTCTGTTCACATGAATTTCTAAGTCTTGACTTAACATGTCTTTATTAAGGTATAAACACTAGCTGAGTTTTTTTCAGGGTCATGAAGGCCAAGTTTGCTATTACTTGGGATAATTAACCATACACACTTAAACTTTCTAAGAAGTAAAAAATTATTGGGTATTGTTATAAATTTTGGTTAATAGTCAAAAAAGAAATAGACAAAATTAATAAAAGTAATCCCTGAATTTTATTTTAATTCATTTTCACCAAATTAATATTCTTTAAATCAGCATTTCCCAAATCCATTTCAGCAGAATATCAGCATATTATTTTTTTAAAAAGTAAGTCTTTACTCAAGTAACTTTGACATTGTGAATTAATTTCATTAGGATTATTCACTGTAACTTATATTGGGGTTTTTAAAATGCTTATGTTTTGTGAACCTCCAAGAAAATGGAATATAAAGCAATATTTTTTGCATTTGGCTACAGGATTCTTTCTCAAAAGAAGCCATATGTCATGAATGTTTCATACACTGTTAATAATAACATCAAACAGGCTGGGAGCACTGGCTCACAGCTGTAATCTCAACCCTTTGGGAGGCCGAGGTGGGTGAATCACTTGAGGCCAGGAGTTCAAGACCAGCCTAGCCAACATGGCAAAACCTTGCCTTTACTAAAAATACAAAAATTAGCCAGGCATGATGGCACATGCCTGTAGTCCCAGCTACTTGGGAGGCTAAGGCAGGAGAATCACTTGAATATATGAGGTGGAGGTTGCAGTGAGCTGAGATAGTGGCACACACCAGCCTGGATGACAGAGGGAGACTCTATTGGAAGGAAGGAAGGAAGGAAGGAAGGAAGGAAGGAAGGAAGGAAGGAAGGAAGGAAGGAA
>NW_012114488.1:2913122-2928984 GCF_000951035.1 Colobus angolensis palliatus | reverse complement strand
CTCCCAAAGTGTTGGGATTATAGGCGTGAGCCACCGTGCCCAGCCTTATTTGGTTGATTTTGATTTAGGGTTTCTTCGTACCTCAGACACAAAGGTTAGATTGGTCACATTCCTTACTTCATGACAGTAGGTCTTCCTCAGAGGTCTGAGCTAAACCTTTGTCCGGTTTGGTTCTTCCCTAGCCCCCATCCTATTTCCCCTCACCAATTCTATACTCTCTACTCTCTATAGGCAGCCGGAAGGCTGAGTGCCCTGTGTGACAGTCCCCAAAGATGGTGCCCATCAATTTCTCCCCTCATCACAGGTGCAAGTCACACCACCCATCCAGGGGTAGAGTCTGTTTCCCTTCCCCTTGAGTCTGGGCTGGCCGTGTGACTTGCCTTGACCAACGGAAAGCACTAGAAATGACACTCGGCCAGTTCTGGGCCTAGACCTCAAGAAACCTGGTAGCTTCCGTTTTCAATCTTGGAAGTCAGCCACCATGCTATGAGGAAGTCCGGCTATCCTGCCAGAGAGAGTCCTGGGGGATAAGACAGCATACGGAGAGAGAAAGAGGCCACACAGAGGAGCACTGAGGCCCCAGATGTGAGCAAAGCCTTCTGGGAGTTTCCAGCGCAGCCCAGTCACCAGCTGATTGTAACCAAGTGTTTCACTCGAGCCAATACCCCGTGGACCGCCCAGCCTAGCCCTGCCCAAATGTCTGACCCAGAGAATCTTAAGAAAAAACAGTTTGGTTTAAGCCACTGGAGTTTTGGGGTGGTTTATTATGCATCGGTAGATAGCTGAAACAATACGTATTACTAAATGTGTAGGTACCCTTATAAAATACGTGATGGAGTTTGCATGTCTATCTGTTCTGTATTTACATTAGTGGAACTTTCATATATCTCATTTGTTTCTGATCTTTCTCACTCAACAGTAAATTTTTAAGAGCTATTTGTATTGCTATTTGTTACAATGTATTGTTACATTGCTATTTGTATATCTGGTTTGTTGCTATGAACTGCTGCACAGTATTCAATGGTGTGTGTCTATCACAGTTTATTTCCCCTAATAATGAACCCAGATTGTTGCCAACAACTAACTCTCACAATTAACATGATGACTGATGTCCTCATCCTGTTCCCCTGTGGACCTAGGTGAGAATTTCTCTTGAAACTGTATCCAGGCCAGGTGTGGCAGCTCACACCTGTAATCCCAACACTTTAGGAAGCTGGAGTTGGGAAGATCACTTGAGGCCAGGAGTTCAAGGCTGCAGTGAACCATGACCACACCACAGCATTCCAATCTGGGCAACAGCAAGACCCTTTCTCAAAAAAAAAAAAAACAGGAATGAAAGAAAAAAGAAAGGAAAAGAGGAAGGAAAGGAGGAAGGGAGGGAGGGAGGGAGGGAGGAAGGAAGGAAGGAAGGAGAAGGGGAAGGGAGGAGGGAGGGAGGGAAAGGAAAATGTGAACCAGGTTTTAAACTATTTGTGCCTTATCTCTTGCCAAAATATGAATTATTATTCCCTACATTTCTGATGTACTGAAAAACTGGGTAAAACTTAGGGCCAACAACAATGCTGTTGATGTAAAACAGGGTTAGATATCTACTTTGCCTGATTCCTGATGACCTATAGGCCTATCCTCTTGTTAGGTAGATTGCATTGTTTTCACAGGGTCAACTGTATTAGTTCATTTTCATGCTACTAATAAAGACATACTAAAGACCAGGTAATTTATGCTGGAAAGAGGTTTAAAAGACTCACAGTTCCACATGGCTGGGGAGGCCTCACAATCATGGCAGATGGCAAGGAGGAGCAAGTCACATCTTACATGGATGGCAACAGGCAAAGAGAGAGCTTGTGCAGAAAAACTCCCTTTTATAAAACCATCAGATCTCATGAGACTTATTCACTATCATGAGAACGGCATGGGAAAGACCCGCCCTCATGATTCAATTACCTCCCACTGGGCCCCTCCCACAACACAAGGGAATTGTGGGAGCTACAATTCAAAATGGGATTTGGGTGAGGACACAGCCAAACCTTATCATCAACTATCTTCATTTATAGTGTCTCTTAGTGCCTAACACAGTTTCCCATATGTAATTTGTACACAATAAATAAATAACCAATACACCTTTGTTGCCAGGCATACAGTAGGGATCCAAAAATCACGAATCCTGGTACTTACATACTGTTTCATTTTCATTAATTCACATCTTAAGTTTTTATTTAGCTTCCTGCATACATGATACTAGGTTAGTAACTATGGGGACCAATTCTCTGTGTAGCTTTATTAACAGTCTTATTAGAGTAGCAAAGACAGGAATTGTATAGAACGTACTAATGTTACATGGTATAAGCCATGTTTTACTAGCATTAACCTTTATTTTCTAGGTTAGTATCTCGGCCTACTGTGGAATTATTCACCATCAAATATTTTCAAGTTTGACCAGGAATTTTCCCACATGCAACAGATGCTGGGCACTGCCATCTCATCTACCATTCCCTCTGTTGTTACTATTACTTCCTCCAGGTAATAGGGTTTTGGACGATCCCTGCCCATTTCACTGAATTCCAACGCATTCTCTAGGCTCAAAGTTGTCATGAGGCTCCACGGCTTTTTCCAGTGGGCATACCCACATTCTCCAGTCACCACTGTCAATGTCGAAGGAGCACTGCTGCTGATTCGTAGATTCCTGCCAGGTACCACCACGGATGCACTATAGCTCACAACATATCAAATTTATAAAGTGCAATGACGGAAAATGCCACTTTTCTCCTTCTGCAATGCACTGTGATTATGATACCAAAGCATATTGTTTATATTCCAAGTTCTTATAGTGTTTTAGCAAAACATCTTCCCATTTTAACCTACAACATTTCCTCCACCCTTCTGTCTTCAACATCCTAGGCACAGACATATCCAACACCAAATTCAAATGAAAGACATCAAGCAATATTCACCGTGCTCCTGTAAGATAAAGCTTTATCATGTTCAGCACCCTTTTGTCTTAGAAGAGATCTTCTCCTTGGAAGCCATGTACTGTGAGATTTAAGTAGTTGTGGGCTTAATGGACTCAGCAATTTCCCAGATGTATCCACTAAATAACGTACTCAGACACAGCTTAATCTCTAACTGACAATTTCTTCTCTTGACCATGAAAATATAAAGTGAAAAGTGCCAAAACAGGCAAGCAGATCAAGGCTGAGGTCTGTTTAGAGGAGGGAGAGACAGTACCTGTTTGGAAGATTCAGTCAAGGATTCTTGGAAATGTTGTTTGCATTCTGGCTGACCTGAAAGAAGAATTATAACAAATCAGGGATACTAGAAACATTTGCTAGGGTTGAGGCAGCATCACAATACCTATCACAGAGTCAAGAAATAATAGGGCACATGTGGAAAAAAGCAAACAGTGCTATTTGCCAAGAAAATAGAGATATGTCGGTCGGGCGTGGAGGCTCACGCCTGTAATCCCAGCACTTTGGGAGGCCAAGGCAGGTGGATCACAAGGTCAGGAGATCGAGACCATCCTGGTTTCAACACAGTGAAACCCTGTCTCTACTAAAAACACAAAAAATTAGCCGGGTCTGGTGGCGGGCGCATGTAGTCCCAGCTACTCAGGAGGCTGAGGCAGGAGAATGGCATGAACCCGGGAGGCAGAGCTTGCAGTGAGCAGAGATCACACCACTGCACTCCAGCCTGGCTGCAGAGAGAGACACCATCTCAAAAAAAAAAAAAAAAAAAAAAAAAGAGAAAGAAAGAAAGAAAAGAAAATGGAGATAATGGAGATAGGTCAGAAATAATGACAGTCATTTTGAAAAGGTAAGTAGTGGCCACTATACTAAGGAAGATTTTATAAATGGAATTTAACTTTGCTCCAAATGGAATGTCTCTTCTCGTCTGTCTTCCTTAAACATAGAGAACGTTATTTAGTATGTTACTTCTCTTTGCCATACTGTTAGCTCTATTTTGATGAGGAAAAAACAATAAACTCAATGTTTAGAGACCAATATTTGCTAACCGTTGATCACTACCAAATTAGGCCACATATTTTATTTTGTTTATAATAAATCTGAAATACAGACACAGATTGACATCCTGTAGGACAGTCAGAAGCAAAGTGTTAGTAATTTAAATGTGATCTTTCTTACTGATCACTTTTTGTCATTGAAATGCTGAGTGATTCTCACAGGATCACTGTGAAAATTAAAGATGAGAATATAAAATCATGTCTCCATATATTTTAGAGATAGTAGATTACTTAGTTTGTCAGTAATCATTATTATTTCCATTTCTCAGATGAGAAAACTTAGGAGCAGAGAGGTTATATATAATTTGTCCAAGGTTGCCTAGTCAGCAAGTGGTGGAAGGTTATGAATCCAGGTATTATGACTTTTTAATCTACACTTGCATCACAGCAACATTCTGCCTCTCAGAGAGGGCCAGAGCCCCTGATGGACAATATAAATCTTTTCTTTTGCTTTCTTATCTTTACTTTTCTCTTCTAAGTATTCATTTTGATGGTGTTTTGGCATATATAGGGAGAAGGTTGAGAAAGAGATTCTGTGAAAACCTCTATTCCATTCTCATTCTTTTTAATTAAAAGCAAACTCATCTTCTTTTTTATGTCACACAAACAGCTTTGATGTCAAAGTCCAGTCATTTCCAGCAAATATTAGCCAATAGATATCATGCAGAAAGAATTGATAGTGACAACTATTGGGTGTATCCATTAAGTTACCAATCATTTCTTCTCTACACAGACATCCCAAAAGAACTCAGTACCAAAATAAGCATAATAACACTGATAGGACAGAAAGCAACCACTATATTAACAGCTAGGCCAGTGTCTAGTTCCTCAAGATGAGAGCCCTGGTAAAACACTGTTGGAACATGCAGCTTGCTGGAACCTAACAGAGAATCTTTCCATCAGCCCAAACCCTAGTCTTGTGAATTTACTTCCTTCCATCTGGCAGCACAACCCAGAGTGGTGACTAATCTACTTTAGGTGTGTACACAGGAAGAGAGTGCATGGCAGGAAAGTTAGTTGGTGCCATGGTCTGATTGTGTGTGTCCCCCTCCAAATCCATATATTGAAATTTAATCACTAAAGTGATGGTGTTAGAAGCTGGGCCCTTTGGGAGGTGATTAGGCCATGAAGGATTAGTGCCTTTACAGGAGAGGCTTAAGGGAGCTTGTTAATTTCTTCCCTTCCACCAGGTGAGGATACACAGGCACCATCTGTGAGGATGAAGGCCCTCATGAGACACTGAATCTGCCAGCAACTTGATTTTGGACTTCCCAGCCTCCAGAATAGTGAGCAATACCTTTCTATTGTTTTTAAATTACCCAGTCTAAGGTCTTCTGTTATAGTGGCCCAAATAGACTAAGAGAGTCAGCTTACTGATGTCTCCTGCAAGTAACAGGAAGTAGGACAGAAGTAAACACATACATTTCAGGCTACAGTGACTCTCTGCCTATTAATACACGAGTCAATCAATGATTTGGAAAATGATCAAAGATGGAGAACATGATTGGAAGAAAACACAGAGCATATCTCATCTTTAAAAAAAATAACAGCATTTTAAGACAGTTTAAAACAAATTCAAGCTCAACTGGCAAATATCCTAGCATGGATCATATTTAAAATTATGGGGAAATTTTGCAAATGTATTTACTCCTTAGCTTCCAGAAAGAAAAATTCCTCAATTACGAGACCATATTCACTGAAATCATCAAATGAACTATCGCAGCAGATGGGAATAGCAGATAATACGTTTATTTGGAGTTACATTGGACTTGGTGACAAAGACATTTTACTTACTGTTTTTGAGCTTATATCTCAAGTTTTTTCTATGCAATATGTTAAAGATACACATATTCTCACACACACACACACACACATACACAGACCCAGGAACTATTAAGCTGAAAGACTACATAAGAAAAATATTGTCTCTCGAGACTAAATACTATACTTAGCTTCAAGATAAATATCATTATATAAATAAGCAACAAAACAGACCCAGCGTTCATTTAAAAATTCAGAGAAAACAGCTCCAGGACAATAGGATTCATGGGTCTTTCACCATATTCACATTTTTCATATTCCTGATATACACTGTAGTTCTCCCTGAGTTGACACTTGGAAATGAGCAAAAGCTTTTACTGGGGGTTGTCTAGGAATCCCTGCAGAAATGATCTCCCTCTACATGGGGGTGCGTATTTAATTGGTTTTCTATTTGTAGGCTATTTTATAATATTGTTGGTTAGAAATTAATTGTAGAGAACTGTTAGTATGTGAATATTTGTCCATAGTGATGTACACGAATTTTGATCACTGTACGTACAAGTAGTTGCTGCCAAGTATAAAAGATAATCATAAACACCATACTTTATTGCCCTAAGAAATATGAACCAGTTTAGTATTAATAATGTTTGTTTTAGCATATATATGTGTGTATGTAGATACCTATGTGCACATGTGTTCTTCAGATTCTCTTCTAAAAATCACTCTTTACAGTCTTATATTGGTTCGTTCTTTAATTCCTGAGTTGAATAAAATGGCTGATATGTTTATTTTATATTCACATGAGATTCATTGCTTTAACTTTTCAAAAAGCGTAAATTACCACATATACACACCTGTCAGTAAATATCATATTTGATTAGAATGAATGCATATTAATAATTAATGTTACTGGGAATTGGTTCAGAGTGTTCGTAATAGTTTTTGGGTTTCTTTGCCACCCATGCAAGGAGAACATTTTTCTCATCTCATTAAGAAAATGTGATAACTTTCTGCCAGATACACTAAAGAGCAGGAACACGATGTGTGGCCTCATGGCTCTGTAGACTACATAACCATGGAGGTGCCATGCACACAGACTCTGACAACAGTTTACTCACTTTTTGCTGGGATTTAGAAGAAAGTGACAATAAAGACAGCTTAATAGTATGGGGAAATACAGACTGACGTAAATTATATTATGAACCTAAAAAGTACAGGAAGCATGGGGCAGTGGCCGCAGAAACACTTTCAGAAGACAAGCATTTGAACGAACAAGAAAAGCATTGTTCTTCCTAACTGCTATTACATAGTTCCTCTCAATCATCCCATTGTCTCTTTTTTCCCTTTGGTCTTTGGTGCCTTTTTTTAAAAACAACACAAGTCCTTATAGGCAATAATTAAAAAACAATTGCAGAACAATAAATGGGATCTATAGCCAAAAAAGGAAGTTTTACTTCTTTAACGCAGTCTTCTAAATTGATTAAAGCTTCACAAGAACTCTGAAATAATCTAAAATAATTTTGACAGGTAACTGTACTATTCATGTCAACATTAATCCATGCTAAGCGAACATCAAGGTCACCTGTCCAGAATATTTTAAATGAATTTTAGCATTCTTGAAAGAATGGCAAGATAGGCCCTTTTTATACATATTCCTATGGGATTTAGGTTAAACTGCTATGCTTAACAACAGTTGAGGCTTTAGACGTAAAATTATCTGAACATTATTTTATTAACATAATAACAGAATTTTGAGATCCAAAGGAGCTTAAAGATTATCTTATAAATCCTCCTTTATCATGTTTGAATATTAGGAAGAAAATACTCTTTAAGTATGCCCCAACTCTTCTCAAACATTTCTGGCATGAAAAACTAAATCTTCAATAATTCCTTAGGCAATGTAGGATAGCTTCAGAAACACCAAATTTTTAATCAGCTCTTCCTGTGGATGAGCAAAAACTGTCCCTGGGTACCTCCCAACAATTGAAGGAATAAAGCTGAATATAAGTGAAGTTTGAGTTCCAGAAAGAGCTAACAAAGGTGGGTAAAAGAAAAACAAAACAAAACAATATCCTGAATTGGTAGGAGAAATGAATGCCCAGATTCAGTAATACCAGCAAATCTCAGTGAGTATAAATAAATCAAACTTATACCTGGGCACATTGCAGTGAAACTGCAGAACATCAAAAACAACAATCCTAACAGCAATGAGAAAATAATTTACATTAAAACAGAGAATTAGACTGAAAACTGACTTTATGCTATAAAATGAAAGCTAGATAGCCATGCAATAACATTTTCAAACTACTGAGAAGCAATATCTGTCAACACAGTATTGTTACACAGTGAATATATTTAAAGCATGAAGATGAAACAAAGACATTTGTAGATAAAAAGGCTGAGTTAGTTTTCTACCAATATATAACCTGAAAAAATAACAACAAAATCCATACCGAATGAACTTAAGAAGGGAAAAATTTCATAATTACTATATTATTATGGGAGCCACAGAAATGTAACACCTTGGTCTCTCGATGTAGGGGTTGGGGAAGAGGTCATAGTTGATTATCAGCCCCCACTGCTGCCCTCTAGGTGACATTACGTTTGTTTTAAGGTCTTGCTGTCCTGGGATTGATCTTAGAACATGACCAAGTATGGCAGGTGTACCGGCACAGCCCATCAGTCTGGAGGAAACTTTTGCACAGCTGCAGAGAAGCCTCAGACTCTACCTACCAAATCCTTCTTCCTTCCCCCTGTCTGCAATCCTTATTTTGTTTTATTTTTATTATTTTGTTAGAGACAGAGTCTTGCTTTGTCACCCAGGCTGGAGTGCAGTGGCATGATTATAGCTGATGGCAACCCTGAGCTTCTGGGCTCAAGTGATCTTCCCCCCTCAGCCTCCTGAGTAGCTGGGACTCCAGACATGTGCCACCATGCTCAGCTAATTAAAAATATTTTTTTTTTTGTAGAGACAGAGTCTTGCTATATTGCCCAGGCTGGTCTCAAACCCCTGGCCTCAAGCACTCCTCCGTCCTCAGCCTCCCTATGTTATTAATGTTGCCTTATTAGTATCTTTGTGAAAAACTTGTGGTCTACATTTGGTGTGTCTTAGGAGAACTACTCATTGACTTTACGGGGATGGGTGGTCTATGACATAAGCAGGGTGCCTTGGTGGGATTTCTTAAAGGAAATCCCTTAAGAGGTCTCCTGGGATATGTCTATTAGGGACTGGTGGTCACTATACAGGCAAAATAATTGAAAGAAAGCAAACCCCAACAATTGCTGGAGAAGCAGGGTAGGAGCTGTCTATTTCCTTCAGAGGTTGGAGTATCTGTAGGTGAAGAAAATGTGCTCCATTTCGTAGGGAAGGCTTTTTCCTGTTTACTTCCATAGAAGGGAGCCCCACTGGTGTAGTCCTCAAGGCCTCTCTGAACTCTTTCAACCACTCTTCCTTTGATTAGGAAGAATGACACCAGCTGACGGGTGGTTTTAAGTAGAGACAGAGGATATGTGTTATGTAGCCCCTTTTCTTTTCTTCCCCTCGGGATCCAGTTGTTCACACCAGATCTACAAAATGGACTTTCTATTCAAAACCCTGGCATGGAAGCTTATAGCATTTTGGCATTGCCTGCAGCAGGGTGGGTATCTGCTTAATTCTAGGGTTTGTTATTGGGAAAACCTCTTGCCTGCAAATATTAGACTACATTCTCCAAAATCAGCTTTATTAGCAGGTAAGCCGATACTTTGGTCTCCACCCACCTTTCTGTTTTTGTCTTATTTCTTAATGGGTTCAAAACTGAAATGAAGAGATGAATAGTACTGTATTAGTAGAGCCATCTGGAATCTTGTTAATACCCAGCACAATGCTGGTGCAGAGCAGATAATGAAATGAAATGAACATACAAATTCAAACATATAAGCCACTCCTATGTAGGTTGATACTTGCATAAAATACACTGAGGAGTTTTACTACTTCGAATAGGAAAGATTTAATCTACATAAACAGGATTTTTTTCAAGCAGATCATTTCATTATTTTTCTTTTCTCCAAATATTCACAGGAAAAGGGAGGATTTTGTCAGTTGCCACTCTTTGAAATTCTCATTGAGCTAAGCGCCTTGGAAAGACACTATGTTCATTTCCCCCCAAAAATCTTTGACTTTTACAGTACAATAAAATAAGCAATAAAATATATTTTCCTAATTAGGTAATATCTGCTATAAAAAAGGCAACCATAAAAGCGTAATATGGCGCACTCTGGAAGACCTTGCCAGTGACGTGTCTACTGCAAGACTGCTGATATCAGTGATCTGGATAATCAAACAGGCTTGGACGTGTTAAAAAAAAATGCGCAGAATCTTTCTTTCATTCATTCCAGTCTGCACATTTTCTTCAGTCCTATGTTATAATCATATTCTCATCAACATTCACACCATGGAGCGTGTTCTTAAAGCATCTGTGCGTTTTAAATCTATACCCTGATTTATAACACACAACTTCCTTTGTGGAACTCTGACTTAAAGATGCATTTACCAGCCTCTCATGTCACCAGCACAGCTTTGACGGTGCTTCCTGCCCTTCTTCACTTCCACGATGCTGGCATCTGATTGAGTCCACCCTCTTTGGTTATAAATAAACTCCGCTTTTCTCTTTAGAAAGACTTCATCTCCTTTCTGTATTCCTTTTACATTTCATCCCCTCTGCAAATTGTTGTTTTTCCCAGTAAGAAGAGAAAACCTGACTTTCCAGTGGAGCTTGGTATTTACTACTCCAGTTTGACGACTCTCTCTTGCAAAAGTGAGTTTTGCTTAGTTCAAACCAATCCTGTGTCTACAGCTAGATAAAACAGCCTGTCTTCAAATCTTATGATTTCTAACACTTCTAAGGCACTAACATGATCACGTAGAGGGTTTATCTTATGTAATTAGAATATTAGGAAATATATTACTTGTAACATATGGCAAATTAATAGTTTTAAATACAGAAGACAATTTTGATTGAGTTGGGAGATTGGGAGTGGGGACCAGGAATCCCTCACATGGATCACTGAGTTCACACAAGCTCAACATCGTCCATGGCGACTTCTTATAGTTTATGCAATCTCATGTCCAATAATCAAGTAAAAGCTCAAGTTTATCTAGGCAGTGGTGGTTTCTCAATTTTTAACTAGACATCCGGTGTTTTAAAGACTTTGCTCCAGTTATAAACGTGAGCATTGGGAAAATCTTGATTGGAGAAAAATATGTCTAGTAAATAGTAAAAGTTTTGTGTAAAGGATCTATTAAGGTGAAAAGTGGAAAAAGTTTGTAATTATGCATGTGATTGTACAAATTCTCACTCGTGGGGAGTAATAAAGTTAGACATCAATAAGTCATCCAGACCAACTCCATTTTGTAGATTAGACAATTGACATTGAAAGAGGATAAATATCCAGGAGGCACACATTTAGAAAATTCACAGGCATGAAATAAGAACCAGATCTCCTGCCTCTCTGAGCAGGGAATTTTATCATATACTTTTCTGATTTTTTTCCCTAACTACTTAAAATAGGAAAACAAATACATTTATATTAATGGAGCTAGTTGTATCTCATTTAATTCTTAAAATAATCAACCCCCATCCGCCTTTTTTTGAGGCAGAATCTCGCACTGTGGTCCAAGATGGAGTGTGGTGGTGCAATCTCCTGTCATTGTCTTTTTGATCCATTTAGGGGGAATGATAGCTGTTTTTGGTTACACTTCAGCGATGGCTACTGAAGAATATCCAGAGGCATGAGGGTCAGGTATTGAAGTTTTAGGAAGTGTCTTAGCACTCTGCCTCCCAGGTTCAAGTGATTCTCCTGCCTTAGCCTCCCAAGTAGCTGGGATCACAGGCCCCCGCCACCACACCCTGCTGATTTGTGTATTTTTAGTAGAGACTGGGTTTCACCACGTTGGCCAGGCAGTTCTCAAACTACTGACCTCAGGTGATCCACCCGCCTTGACCTCTCAAAGTGCTGGGATTACAGGCATGAGCCACCATGCCTAGTCTGATTCCCATTTTATAAATTAGAAACCCTGGCTCCAGTTTAAACAAATAGGTCAATGTTAAATGTTCTTACATACTCCATATCTGTACCACCTAGCCTTCTTCAGAAGGAAATCAAGGTCATTATAGGATTAAGAAATATGTGGAATTTTAACAGTTCACTAAAATAATATTCTCATGTTGTTGTCATCACCCAAAGCAGAACCTGGGTTTACTTGCAATTTGGCAGATAAGCCAATTGCAAAGAAGACTTTGAGAACTGAAAGCAATTATACCACTAACAAAAATTCTCCTGGCTGGATGCAGTGCCTCATGCCTGCAATCCCAGCACTTTGGGAGGCTGAGGCAGGTAGAGGACCTGAGGTCGCGAGTTCAAGACCAGCCTGACCAACGTGGAAGAACCCCATCTCTACTAAAAATACAAAGAATTAGCCGGGTGTGGAGGCACATGCCTGTAATTCCAGCTACTTGGGAGGCTGAGGCAGGAGAATTGCCTGAACCCAGGAGGCGGAGGTTGCCATGAGCCAAGACTGCACCATTGCACCCCAGCCTGGGCAACAAGAGCAAAACTCCATCTCAAAAAAAAAAAAGAAAGAAAAGAAAAGAAAAATCCTTTTTCTAACTTTTAAAAGTATGAGTTCAAGAAAAAGTTATTAATCTTACCATTTTATAAATGCTTTTTATAATTATATTGAAAATTGGTTTACTTATGACATTAATCTTAATTCAGGTTTAAAATTTTAATTATGCTTTTCTATCACTGAATAGAATAAAAAATTTTTAAATCACCTTTGTTCCCATTGCCTCGACACACATATAATCCTGTACATTTATTTTTGTATCCAGATTTTTATTTTGTATTATCAGCAACATTTTCTTGTGATATATGGTATTCACAACTGCTCTTTTAAATGTCTTCATGTGCCATCATCACTACTTACATTTAGGTTGTTTTTAGCTTTTTATTATTTTAAAAATGCTATAGAAATCTTTGGGTGGGCTGGCTACAGTGGCTCATGCCTGAAATCCGAGCACTTTGGGAGGCCAAGGTAGGAGGATTCCTTGAAGCCAGGAGTTCAAGGCCAGGCTGGGAAACATAGCAAGACCCTTTCTATACAAAAAATAATAAATTGGCCAGGCACAGTAGTGCACACCTGTGGCCCTAGACACTCAGAAGGATGAGGGAGGATAGTTTGAGCCCAGGAGTTCGAGGCTACAGTAAGCTATACCATGCTACTGTATTCTAGCCTGGAGCAAGACACTGTTGCTTAAAAAAAAAAAAAAGAAAAGAAAAAAGAAATCTTTGGATATGTAACACCTTTTTTCATTTCAATTATATCCTGCATTAGTCTATTCTTGCATTGCTATAAAGAAATACCTGAGAGTGGGTAAGAAAACAGGTTTAATTGACTCATGATTCTGCAGGCTGTACAAGAAGCATAGCGGCGTCTGCTTCTGGAGAGGTCTCAGGGAGCTTTTACTCATAGCAGAAGGCAAAGCGGGAGTAGGCACATCACATGGCAAGAACAGAGCAAGAGAAGGAGCAAAGGTGCTGCACACTTTCAAACAATCAGATCTTGTGAGAATTCACTTACTATCACGAGGCCAGCACCAAGAGGCAGCGCTAAGTCACTGATAAGAAATCTGCCCCCGTGATCAAATCACCTCCCACCAGGCTCCACCTCCAATACTGGGGATTACAAATCAACATGAGCATTGGGTGGGCTCACAGATTCAAATTATATTATTTTTCCAGCATGAGTGGCCTGAAGAGGGATGACATGTGTTAACATCTTTTTTCTTTAGACCTTTGCCAACATTAGGGAATACCCCAAAAATGAATGAATGAATGAATTTGTCCAAAATGAACCCACTTGGCAATTTTTGTTCTTGGTTTATAAGTGTTAAAATATGCCCTTATATTTACTGTTATATTCTATTCATCTTCTGTCCATTTTCTGATCATTTTTCCTTTTATATATTTTTTTACTTACTTTCTTTTATATATTTTTTACTTACTATGTTTCCAGCTCTCCACAGAGACCTTTCTGTAGAATACGATAAATGTATTCACTCTTGTATTGTCTACAGAAGTCTTTTCCTTGCTGTTTTCTTTTATATGCAAAAGTTTTTAGGGATTTTTTTTCCAGAGCTGTTTTTCAGTCCAACATTCAAAGATTAGATCAATATTGAAGTTCATTTTCTGATTTTCTTTGACTGTTTTGCAAGTGTCCCTTTCAAATTAAATGCTGTTTTGATCTCAAGAAAAGCATGTCTCAATTCTCTTTCCTGCAGTTTATAACCACTGCAGGCCAATTTGCAAAGAAACCAATTTGTTCACACACACCATAAAGCATACTAGGCCAGCAACATGGTAGGTACCACATCAAAATCTGTTTTGCTATCTCAATGTAATTTCGGTTCAGTTCATTCTTTCTGGAATGTGTTGACATTTTTTCCCCAGTAAATAAATGAACAGAGATCAAAAAACCCTGTTCTTTGAGTCCCAGATGGAAAATGGCTGAAGTTCAGACTAAATGTTTCTACCAGCAGTATGCCCAGCAGGTGAGATAAGTTCTAAACCAGACCACGAAAGTGATGGTAGACAGAAAAAATAGAAATTGCAAAGCTTACAGAAATCAATAGTGCGTTATAGTCTATGTGAGAAGCAGCAGAAACTACGTTTAGGTGAACTATTGGAAATCTGTGTCTGAGAACAAATTGGTCTCACTTTCAAGAGCTAAATGACTCTGAGGTATTCCTTTAATACTTCTTCATTTAGGCTAGGCCTGTGATAGCGAAGTTGAATGGAGAATTAAGGTTTGTCCCACCATGCATCCATTATCCACTATACCTTGTCTGAAAGACCTTTCCTAGACTTTTAGGCAATCCGTTTTTTCCCTTCCTTCCAAAACACAGCTCAGTACAGAGGTACTTTAAGAAGATTTTCCTTCCAAAACACAGCTCAATAGAGAAGTACTTTAGGAAGCTTTTCCTATTTAAACACATTCAACTATAGTAATTTCTTGACTTGATGGCCCTGTTCTCATTCATCAATACATATGGTTTTTATTTGTTATTGGCTATGATTATAATTTTCTCTGAACACAGCAGAAAGAAGATAATCATTATTAAGTGACTAATTAATTATATTAAAGAATCAGGTCAAAGAAGACATTCTCATAAAACGGCCAGATAGTGTTTTGGATTGAATTGTTGAGATCACAGTTTCAATTCTCCTATTTATTCTTCTATACCTTTGCAATTATGGATTTTTGTCTTAGATAAGTGCATCGGGAGAAAAAAGATAATTTCTTAGGAGGAGTATCGTTAATTTAAGCTTACTAAACTTGTTCTTCAAAATATATTGTTTATAGTTTGAGGAGATAACTGAAAGCAAACATAAAACTTTGAAATTCAGCAATATTTAATGATGTACAATTTGATTTTCTTTCCATTTTAGATAAAAACCTAGTGACAAACCACTGAAATTGCATTGCAAATAACTGAAATAATATTTCTTTAGATTATATTACCATTCAGAGTTGGTTAAGGGTAAGCACATAAACTTTGCTTCTAATTTTTCTGGAATATTTAATATTATTTTCTACTCAGGAGAAAAGTGTGACACAAAATAAACAAACAAATATTCTACCATTAGTGTTGTTAAATATGAAATCGCTCCTTTTTCCAGATCCTTTTTACAAAGTTTCCTTAAATGGTTTATAAGAAAGGGTTTAATTATGCTACTATTGTATTACTATTGTTACTGTCATCTTTTTGCTCCCAGTATGTCCAGCAAACTGTAGTAATGCAGTAGACACAGAAAGTCAGAAGCAAAAAAGAGGGAGACACAGATATCATAATAATATTTGATATTATTTTAAATCTGTCTCTGAGTTTCCTCAAAATTATGACAAAAAGGGAAACCTGATATGTTATAGAAGTCTTAATTTTGCAAAAGGAAAAGCAAACCAAATCCTTAAGGAAATACAAAACTTCATGAGATTTTATTCACCAGAATAAAATTATTTTTTTTTATTTTTTATTTTATTTT
>NW_012114488.1:2857170-2911435 GCF_000951035.1 Colobus angolensis palliatus | reverse complement strand
CAGGACTAAGAAACTCAATCAAAACCGCTCAACTACATGGAAACTGAACAACCTGCTCCTGAATGACTACTGGGTACATAACGAAATGAAAGCAGAAAATTATTTTTAAAAGTTATCTTCTACCTGGTGAAAAAAAAGTATTTTAAAACTTTATAATTGGTCTTCAATATCTTCCTTTAAGACAGAAAAATAAAATATTTCAGTGCACACACACACACACACACACACATTACATTATATCAAGTCTATCCACATGAAATAGTTTTATGTCTACCAATGATAGTAAAATAGAGTCGTGTGTGTGTGTGTGTGTGTGTGTATATATATATATATATAATCAATGAGTATGTATAATTTTTCCCACACTAACATTTAGGTGTGTTAGTCTCTATAAAAGGTAGTAGGAGTTTCCTGAAGTAACTTGTGAGCTATTCTTCAGTGATTTTGTGTAGGTGTTTAGGGCTTTCTTTCTTTTTCCTTTTTTTTTTTTTTTTGAGTGGATTCAGAAACATAGGTCATGGGTGGCCTATGCTCAAGTTCTCCAAGATTCCAATGCTTACTAAAAAGAATTTCCTGGTGACTGTAGCTTTGGAAAGATCACTTTCCCTTGAATCTTTTTTCGGAACAGAAAAGATTGCTTCTAGGAATCTGATCTCCTGTTTTATTAAAACAAGCATCATGAAGTTCTGCCACTGGTTTGCAGAGAATATCTATGATGGCTTAGCTGTCATGCTTCAAATAAAGTCTGTCAGTGAATTCATCATGTTATCTGATAGTGTGCTCTGCTTTAGAAAAAAGAAACAGTTTTCGAAAAATATATAAGCATTCTCTCAGTTTATATTGAAAACAGTCAATGTCACTTTGTAAATATTTTTTATCTTTTTTCTTACTTTTTCTTAGCTCTTTAATTGTTCTTTTTTATAGTAGACCAAATGCATTGATTTTTTTTCCTTAAATGTGAAAGAGCATCATCATTATAATTTTCTATGTGAACATTTGTAATTATGAAATAGTTATTTTTCATAGCATTTCTTACAGCTACACAATTTAGAAAAAACCTAAATGCTCAACAATTATGGATTATTGGTAAAATAAATTAAGGAACATACATATAATGGAGTGCTATGGGCTTATTAACAGTCATTTACATAAGAATATCTAACAGCATGATGTTTAATCATAAAAAGGGGAAAACATTTTGTAATACCTGTTGTGATGCTATTTGTGTATGTGTGTGTATGTCAAAGAATGTATTTTTTTAAAAGACCAAAATTAGATTTATCAAAATGCTTATGTGTGTGGTTGGTTACATTTTGATTAATAGTTACTTTATGCATTATGCATTTCTGCAGATAATTAATAAATATATTTTCTACCTATAATAAGAGGTTTTTTTTAATTTAAGAAGCACATTGACTTTGGAAAATGTTAGAATAGCTACGCATGGGTGCAATGTAAAAGAGAAAAACTACTTGGTTTAAGAAAATGAGAGACATTCGTTTGCTTGCAGGAGTGAGGAGGAAGGGTGTGAAAGGAATGGAGTTGGGGTGAGAGGAAGACAGGGAGGGAGTCCCGGTAATCTGACAAGACTGTATGCACTGCAGCATGAAACTGCTTGTGGTCCCTCCCAACTTTAAGCAAGTTATCAAGTTGGTAAAATCCTTGGTGAGTGTATGAGTCCATTTTGCACTGCTGTAAAGCATACCTCAGGTGGGGTTTATAAAGAGGCTAGCTTGGCTCACAGTTCTGCAGGCCGTAAAAGCATGGCCCCAGCATCTATTGGCTTCTGGTGAGTATTCACGGTGGAAAGGAAAGAGGGAACAAGTGTAGCACATGGCAAGAGAGGGAGCAAGTAAGAAAGAGAAAGAGAGGGAAGGGAGGCATCTGACTCTTTTTAACAAACTAGATTTCATGGTAACCAATAGAACGAGAGATCATCATTACCGAGAAAATGACACCAAGATATTCCTGGAGGATCCATCTCCATGACCCTAACACCACTAGGCCCCACCTCTACCAGGCCCCACCTCTCACATTTCAACATGAAGTCTGGAAGGGACAAACAGCCAAACCATACCAGTGAGTTTATACTTACGTTGAAACTGGTGAAGAGGTTAATGTCTTGTATCTGGACTGCTGTGGGGTGAAACTGAAGGAACCTGTGAGGGTTCAGGAGACGAGAGCCAAAGAAAACCACAAGAATGCAAGGATTAAGCAGAATCCTAGGGGATATGAGGCTCTTTGACATTAAAGAGTTATTGGATGAAGCCACTCTCCTCTTCCAGGAAGTACAAACTGAAAGTACACTTCCCTGCTTTGTGTTAGATGAAATCTGCACACTAGCCCTGTAGAAGTGCAATGTCAATCTGACTTGAAAACTGTTGGCTATATGCACTTAAGGAAATAGAAAATAGCCCTCCGTAGGTCATTATGGTTCTGGGAATATGACTTAAAAATAAAAGCTATCTGGTAATGGACAAAGCTTTTGGGACAGCTTATTATACATAAAGACCAATATTATACAAGTTTCCAAGAGTGACAAAATTCATGAAGTTTCTCAATGAACAAACAGGCAAAACAGAAGTACCATGCATCAAGAAATACATAATTATGTCTTTCGAAAATGCATTTTTCACGGGTGAACTAAAAGAGGTCTATGGCTGACGTATAAGATTCCCAAATGATTCCTGCTCCACTTTAAAAATAAGATGCAATCCCCTGGAAAGTGGATAGCTATCATGGTTCTGTTCAATCAGCATCCTTTACAACATTTATCTGTAAGAAACCAGAGACATTCCCAAGAGGTACTGGTCTGAAGGTTGCAGAGAAAGATTGTCAGTTGGGAAGAATATAGCACTAAAGTGTTACAGGATTGTCAGGCCTCCAAGGTGGACAAGGAAAACATGTCTGGTAGAATCTTTTTTAAAGATTATCCTTAAGAGTTATGTGTGGTCACAAATCTAGCTATTTCTAAGCAGAATGTCTGGCCATGCTCCCACTGTTAACAATAACACAGATAACCTTAGGGACTTGGATATTCACATTCTCACTACAGTCTTTTTATAGGTAGGAGAAAAGATCCCTGCATATTGATTGCTAAATTACAATGAGCTACACATGGACTCAATATTAGTGAAGCTACCTTAGAAGGGAAACAACATTAACTTCTATCCAGGGAAAGAGTCAGAGTAGAATTGAGACTGCAGACTTCAAACTTGGAAGCTGGATGTGATGGGTATATCCAACATCTTGAAGTTAAATACACAACAAGCAAGGCCCCAGGTGATGGAGGTCAGGAGGCCTCTACTTTCAGCAGAACAAATCCCTAGAGTTAGCCCCATGACCTTGGCTGAGATTATGCCTATCAATTTGCCTGTTCCGTGGAGAATATTGTGAAAAAGAGGATCTTAAGGAACGACGGGCATACACATCCCGGTATCTAACTGGCTACAGTCTGTATGGGACAGTTGCAGGGGAAAGCACAATATTTTCAGGGGCTCTGGTGACAGAGAGAGTGGGATTCCAGTGGTAAGCACTCTCTAGATAACAAGGTTGGAAACTGGGAGGCGGGATCAGAGAGAGGTAACTTTGTTGGTCCCTTAATCAGGAGGCTTTTTTCCTCACAGAGGTGGATTGGACACAAGAGCTTTGGGTCTTGTTTTGTGAACGGTGATGGTGTGTCGGAAGACTGAATGGGAAATAATTCTACCATTTATTTTCTTAAATCATAAATCTCAAAGCTCTTTTGTTTGAATCAAATACATAAATATGTCTGTACATTTCTCAGCCGCGCTTTTTGGCCCAGAAGACACTTGTGCTGTTGCATTAGGTGCTGGGGAAGCTGCTTGCTGGTCTTGAATGCAGAAGAGGACTGCAATGGGTAATTAATATTCCCACAAAGGAGGGGAGGAGACAACAGGGAAACTTCTAGAAACAGTCACCTTCTGGGAGACCAGAGAAGAGTTTACCCAACTCCACACTAGAAAGAGAAGAGAGAGTCCGGATTGACTATGTGGGACTGTTTGTCACTCTGCTTCCTTTCTTTTACTCATGTAAGTTCAAGGAGAGAATTAATAAAATAAATTTGCAAGGAGCTATAACTGTTTTGCTCATGGGAGAATGTAATGAGGGAGAAAATTGAGTTCTAAAAGCTGATAGGAAAAGCTTCTTAGGGATCAAGCTGCCTTTGTTTGGAAAATGACTTGATTAGACCACTTGGGAAAATGAGTGTCTGGGCGGCACGGACATGACCTGGATATTAGCATGTCAGAGATCAGAGAACACAGGGGAGCAGCATGAAGAAAAGAATACCCTACTGTCATGTGACTTCCCACCCTCTACCCCAAATATGATGTAAAGTTATTAAGTGTGATGGCTAATATTGAGGATCAACCTGATTAGATCAAAGGATGCAAAGTATTGTTCCTGGATGTGTCTGCAAGAGTGTTGCCAAAGGAGATCAACATTCGAGTCAGTGGACTGGGAGAGGCAGACCCACTCTCGATCTGGGTGGCCACCATCTAATCAGCTGCTAGCGTGGCTAGCATAAAAGAAGGCAAAGGAATGTGTAAACATCAGGCTTGCTGAGTCTTCCAGCCTCCATCTTTCTCCCGTGCTGGAGGCTTCCTGCCCTTGAACATCAGACTGCAAGTTCTTCAGCTTTTGGACTCTTGCACCGACTTATACCAGTGGTTTGCCAGGCCTCTTGGGCCTTTGGCCACAGATTGAAGGCTGCACTGTTGGCTTCCCTACTTTTGAGGTTTTGGGACTTGGACTGATCCACCACTGCCTTCCTTGCTCCTCAGCTTGCAGACCGCCTAGAGCGGGACTTTAACTTGTGATCATGGGAGTCAATTCTCCTTAATAAATGCCCTTTTATATATACATGTATCCTATTAGTTCTGTTCCTCTAGAGAACCCTAATACGTTAAGTTTACAAAATGTTTGGTTTAGAGGTCTGTGGTATGTGTAGGCATACATACGTGTACTGATCAATAGGAAAAGCTTTGCATGAGAGAGCATAAGATAAAGCAGAAATCATATACACTCTATCAAAAGCAAGACAGAAATTGAGGGAAACCACAGAAATATAAACTTTTATAAACTAGCAGTTATTTTTTGTGTGTGAGTACAGGGCTTAAGGCATTACTATATTGTGAAATTGGAGATTTGAGGCAATTCCAAATTTAATACACTAAGAAAATTCCATATTACATTTAGACTAAACCTAAGCAGCAAGTATATATTTTAGAAAAACTTATGGAAAAATATTTTTTTAAATCTTATTGCATTTACAATAATAAGCTCATTTTCTAGAAAAAAACCTATTGGTTCATTTATTTATTCAACATATATTTATAGAGCATCTATTACGTGCCAGCATGGCTTTAGGTGCTGGGGATTGATCTAAGGACACAGACAATAAAATTGAAACCAGTTTGAAAGTTACAGATGCTTATATTTTGCCACAGGTGAAGTTCAGATACCACATGTTATTGGTTGCCCTGTTCTGTACCTCAGGAATATGGGAGAGAGAAAATTTAAGATTGCTGCACATTTGATACTGAATCCCAACACCATATTTTTTTTTAACATAAGCTAAGTGTCATCCAATCAACTCCATTCTGACACCAACTACCTAGTGTTAGAGCCGACAGTCTAGATCAAGTTAAGATCAGTCTTTCACAAGACTGTCTTTACTGTAGATGCCAGTCACAGTAGGGTTCCTAGGAGTCTTAATCTGTTGCGACTGCAATAAAACATGACTTAGACTGAATGGTGGAAACAGAAACGTATTTTTTTCCCCACAGTTCTAGAGGCTAGGAAGTCTAACATCAAAGTGCTGGACTATTCAGTTTCTGGCGAGGGCTCTCTTCCTAGCTTGCAAATGCTCACATGCTCACGTGTAAGAGAGAGAAGCTCTCTAGTGTTTCTTCTTACAAGGACATTAATCCCATCATAATGGCCCATAATCATTACTTCATCCAGACCTAATTACCTACCAAAGGCCTTATCTCCAAACACTATCAACTTGGGGTCAGGGTTTACACATGAATTTTAGGGGAACACAATTTAGTCCAACGCACCAAGTTACCCGCCCACCTGCTTGACTTTGGTAAAATTTCAGGAGCTCCCATGAACCAGCTTTTGGTTTCATAATTGGCTAGATAGACCCACAAAACTCAGGGAAAGAGTTATACTTAGAATTACAATTTTATCATAAAGGTTTAACTCAGGAATAGCTAAACAAAAGAAATGCACTGGACAAGCTCTGGGGTGGAGTGTACATGCTATCTTCATGAAATCCACGTGTGTCACTCTCCCTGCACATCAACGTTTCACCAAGCTGGAAACTCCACTAAGCCTTGATGTTCATAGTTTTTATATGGGGTTTTATTATGTAGGCATGACTGGTAAAATCATTGGTCATTAGTGATTGAAGTCAGTCTCCAGCCCCTTTCCTTTCCCTGAAGGTTGGAAGGTGGGGCTGAAACTTCCAACTCTAATTACCTTTTCTTGTGTGTGTGTGTGTGTGTGACTACCTTCATTTGGAAGATATGTAGGGATCTACCATGTATCGCCTCGTTAGCATTAACTCAGGTATGGTTAAAAAGGGCTAATTATGGTTTACAAAAGACACTTCTATCACTCAGGAAATTTCAAATATATTTGAAGCTCTGTGTCAGGAACCAGTAACAAAGATCAAATATGTAGTTTTTCTTATATTGCAGATGGAGTTACAATTAAACTCCACCCAGGCCATAGCCCAATCCAAGCCAGTTGGAGGTGAGCTGATCTAAGATGGGCTCAGTTGGACAGCTCTGCTTCTGGGGAGATAGATGGGCAAGAAGAACCCAAACAGGCCTTCATGCCCTTACTGTAGAGGCTACTTCAGCCCCCGGCCCCCACAAGGTGTACATCATGAGGAAGGCTTCTCAACTCTTTCACTTTGCCCTCAATCTTTCTTGTAAGCACCTTTTTAGGTACATGGAGAAGAGCCTGCAAATGAATGTAATTTTTTCCTTGTTGCTGAGGCTGGTCCTCCCTTGGTCTCTTCAGGTATCTATCTTTCCTTAGATTTGTTCTGCAATCTCAGCTCTTATGATTCCAGCAAAAGATATGTTTTTACAGGTGATCAATCTGTAGCTAATACTTTAACTTGTAGTTTATGGAGCTTTTTTGCACCTTTTTTTTTTTTTTTTTTTTTTTTTTTTTAGCTTCCAACAATGATCTTGCAAGACTGGCAGAGTAGGGCTTATTAGTTGTCTTCATTAATGCAAAGATAGTGCTCTTTCCAGGATAGTATCTATTTCTCAAACATCCCAAATGGATTAGATATACTGCTCTCTCCCATGTCAGGTTCCTTACGGCCCAGTGTTCATTAGTAAAAAAACAAATTGAGCCACTTGAAGGGTTAAAAAAAGAGAAACAAGAAAGCACTTAAAAGATGATTCTTTGCCCTCCAAAGAAGGTATCTTACTTTTCTCTACTCCCCATTATTAGTGGCCATCACATTTTAATTAGGATATGTTTTACTCTAACCAAGTACTAAGACAGAAATCTTCAGACTTCAAATATGTAAAAGAAATACCTGAGAAATGATTAAAAATGCAATTTCTAGGCAATATCTTCACATTTTCTGATTCAGAGGTGGTCAGATCACCTGAGGTCAGGAGTTTGAGACCAGCCTGATCAACATGGTGAAACTCCATCACTACTAAAAATACAAAAATTAGCCAGGCGTGATGGCAGGCACCTGTAATCCCAGCTACTTGGGAGGCCGAGGCAAGATAATCACTTCAATCAAAGAGGCGGAGGTTGCAGTGAGCCGAGATCGCACCATCGCACACCAGCCTGGGAGACAAGAGCGAGACTTCATCTCAAAACAAACAAACAATAAAGGTTAAAAAAAAAAAAAAGGCAAATTACAGACCAGTTTATCTTATTAAATCCTTAACAAATTAGTCAACTAAATCTAGTAATATCAAAAGGATAATACATCAGGAACAAGTGGGGTTGATTCTAAGTATGCAAGGACCATTACAGATTAGAAAATCAAATAATGTAATTATTCAAGTTTATACAATGAGGGGAAAACCTAAATAGCTAGATTAATATAGACAACTTATTTGACAACATTCACCACCCACGTATGATGAAATTTCAACAAACTTGAAATATAAATGAGCTTTCTTAATTTAACAAAACTATCCATGAAAAATCTTCAGTGAACAAGATAATCAATTATAAAGCACTGAAAAATTTCAATTGAAATAAGAAATACGACAAAAATGCTCACTATCACCACTTGTATTTTGTGTTATACTAGAAATTTCAGTCAGGACAATAAGGCAAAAAAAAATTAAATCACGGGCATTAGAATTGAAAAAGAAGATATAAGATAGTATCTATGCATGGATGAAATGAGAGTATATGAAACATCCAAAAGAACTGCAGATCCAATATTAGAAAAGATAAATTTAACAAGATAATAGCGTGTAAGTCAATATACCAAAAATCAATGGAATTTCTATATGTTAGTAATAAGCAAAGAAAAAAGAAACTATAAAATGAAACCATTCATGATAACATTAAAAAATTAGGAACTTACAAATAAATCTAACAAATAATGTACAAGATATTTTTGCTTAACACTGGAAACATTATTGAGAAAAATTAAAGACTTAAATAAATGAGGGAATATACCATGTTCATGTAGTATAAGATTCAATACTACTTCTCTAAATAATACTTGATAGATTCAACGTAATCCCAATCAAAACTCCAGTCTTTTCTCCTAAGGAAACTGATGAACTGATTTAAAAGTTATATAGAAATGCAAAGAGCCAAAAGTGGTCCCAGCAATAATAAAGAAGGATTAATAGTCAAAAATTTACAGTACCAGTTATCAAAAATAAGACCTATTACAAAGCATAATAATTAAGACAATATAATATTGAGTTAGAGACAATTAAGCTAATAGAAAATAAACATACCTACACATTGATGGTCATCTAATTTATCATTAAGCTAACATTTCAATGAAGAGAGGGAAAAGCTGTCTTTTCAGTAAATGTTGTTGAACAATTTCATATCCATATAGAAAACAAATTTATCTTGGCCCCTACCTCACACATAAAAACCAGTTGTAGATAATTTATACATCTAGACGTAGGAGGCAAAAGGACAAAATGCTCAGAGGAAATAATATAGTGCTTCTGGAGTAGGCCAGCATTCTTTTAAAGGACACACAAAATATCTACCATGAAAGGGAAAAAAATGGTACACTGGAATACAGCAAAATTAAGAAATTCTCTTCCTAAAAAGTCACCATAAAGAGAGTATAACAGGTGGCATGGGAGCAGATATTTGCAGACATATGTTTGATAAAGAACTCCAAATCAGCAAGGAAAGACAGTGGACCCAACAGAAAAATGGGAATTTCCCAAAAGAACATATCAAAATATTCAGTAACCATAAAAATGTTTTCAACTTTGTTACCAGGGAAATGAAATTGAAACCACAATGAGATGCAAATACACATGTTCAAGAATGGTTAAAAGGAAATAAAGGGCCGGGCGGGGTGGCTCACACCTGTAATCCGAGCACTTTGGGAGGTTGAGGCAGGTGGATCACAAGGTCAGGAGTTTGAGAACAGCCTGACCAACATGGTGAAATCCTGTCTCTACTAAAAATACAAAAACTAGCAGGGCTTGGTGGCACCTGCCTGTAATTCCAGCTACTCAGGAGGCTGAGGCAGGAAAATTGACTGAACCCAGGAGGCGGAGGTTGCTGTGAGCCGAGATTGCGCCATTGCACTCCAGCCTGGGTGACAGAGTGAGACACTGTCTTAAAAAAAAAAAAAAAGACTGACAATGTCAAGTGCTGACATATATTTAAAACAGCTGCCACTTTCATTTACAATTGTAGATGAAACTGTAATTTGATGCTGTTGTTAATGTAAACTGGTGTTAAATTTTGGTAAACTGAAAATACATAGGAAAACTGAATAAATACACTTCTTGGTAAAACTGAATGTAGTGCACTTTTTGATATA
Source organism: Colobus angolensis palliatus (assembly GCF_000951035.1). NCBI lineage: Eukaryota > Metazoa > Chordata > Mammalia > Primates > Cercopithecidae > Colobus > Colobus angolensis. The sequence continues at coordinate 2,901,378 of NW_012114488.1, read as the reverse complement.
TATGCAACAGCACAGCATATATACGCTCACCAAAAGATATCAACAGAAATGTTGATGCAAATGCTACTACACAATATGCTTAAATTGTAAACTAACCAAGTACCTACTACATAAATGGGCATTTAAAGGTGTCTAAGTATCTATTAGTATATCTACACAATAAAAGTATATAATAGTACATAGCAAACATATATTCACATAATAAAATACCATTATACAATAGACACTACAACACGGATTACATTTTACAATCATAATTCCACCAACAAAAAAGCCAGTCAATAAAGAATACATTCTCTATAAATCCATTCATATAAAGCACAGAAATAGACAAAACTAAATATGCTACAAGCCAGAAATGTTTTGTCTCTTCACTGCTAATGGTTATATGGCTATTTTCAGTTTGGGGAAATTTATGAAGTGGTACACTTATGATATTTTGATATGATATTTTTGTGCATATATTTTACGTTTTAATAAAAAGTTAAAGAAAACACAAAATTCATTAGCTGTTTATGAAGAGTTTACTTGAGAGGAGCAAGACAATTGGGGAGATTTAGGAGGCTGTAGCATAGGCTAGGAAGTTGGAAGAAATTATAGAAAGTTTTCTAATTGTCACAGCAGGGAGCATGAAAATTAGTTAACTGAAGAAATATAGTAAGAAACTTTGTGGTTTGTTTGTTTGTTTGTTTTCTGAAACAGAGTCTCTGTCGCCAAGGCTAGAGCTCAGTGGTGCGATCATGACTCACTGCAGCCTTGACCTCCCAGGCAGAAGTGATCTTCCCACGTCAGCCTCCCCATTAGCTGGGATTACAAGCGTGTGCCACCATGCCCAGCAAAATTTTTAATTTTTTGTAGAGACAGGGATTCACTGAGTTGCCTAGGCTGGTCTCAAACTCTTGAACTCAAGTGATCCACCAACCTCAGCCTCTCAAAGTGCTGGGATTACAGATGTAAGCTGCCATGCCCCGCCAGTAAGAAGTTTTAAGATCTAGTAAGTGTGCATTTATGGTTATATTCATTCATTTTGTGTCATTTTCTCCAGTTGTATTTAGCTATCCAGGTACTAGCAACAAAAATGGGTATAATTGATGGTGTAAACAAAGGACTGTCAAGCGGCTTTAGAGTTTTGGCAAGAAAGTACTCATGTTTGTAAATAAAGATTTGATTTCCTGGTAGTGTTGTTACAGCTTCATGAGTAGCTGTGTTTTCCTGTTCACTTTCTCCAGGTAGGGTTTTCACCAGATGCATGCGTGACTGGTGATTTTTTTTCCCGATATTTCAAATGGCCCAAATATTAAATTTATCCTAGACTCTGCTGTTTTTCTCATTTTCCACTTTTACTTCATTATCTTGAATTTCTCCCTATTTGTTCATCTTGGAGAAAAAACTATGATTGCTCAATAACTAATTATATTTTAAAGTCCAGGATTTTAACACTAGACAGTACTACCTCTTCTTCAAAAACTGAGTTTATGACTTGTATTTTCTGAGCTCAACCTGTGTCATGGTTATGATTTGGATTATTAAAAACAAACAACAAAAAATACAGTATATAGCTCTTGAGTATTTCAGTGAAAGATTTTTACACTAGATTTATTCTTTGGGCTTTTAAACTAATGAAATGGAGATAATTTAAGCTACAATATTCATGAAAACATTTCATTCCGAAACTACATGACAGAGAGAAAATATCCTTCTCATATACAAAATAATCTACATGGCATATTTGAGATGGCATAAATTTCCAAATCCTCTGTCCATGCGTAAAAGGCATTCTTACAAAGTTCAGTTCTGTTGAAAATGCCCATTAAGCCTTATTTTTTGTTGTTGTTTTTTTTTCTCAAAATATGTTCTGCTACCATTCCATGATAGATGTTGTGAGGTTCACTGTAAACTGTGAAATATGCATTTATTAGGAGTGGTGGGAGAGACAAAATGACTACTTTAGACAACATGGTGAACTAATAGCTGCTGATTCCTACCCCCAAGTATGACTCTGTAGATATCCCAGAAACAACAGAATGTTTACTTATCCCAGAAGCTAATACTTAAACTACAAGAAGCTGCTGATTTGCTAGATGATGACTGGGACATAATGTAAGTTCAGGAAATGAAAATCCTGGTAGAAAGAATGAGTACCAAAGAGAGCCCTTGCCAGCTCTTCAGATTGTGCCCTGGTTGCATCATTGATTGTGCCAGATCCATTTAGGGGCCAAAAAGCAGTAAAAGCAGTTCAGTGCTGAATGGACTCACTGGGGTAACATCGAGGAGGTGCTACTAATGAGCAAAATGTAACTGTTCTACTTAATGTTGATAGGTAGGCCACTATGAATTCCATTATCATTTACCACATCGGGATGAATCTACCCAGGGTAGTTCTTTGAAAAGAGCACCTAGAGTTGAGATATTAACAGATTCCCTGAAATACAAAATTTCCTATACAGGAAGCATCTTAGTCTGTTTTGTGTTCCTATAAAAGAATACCTAAGACTGGGTAATTTACAAAGAGGTGACGTTTATTTGGCTAATGGCTACACAGGAAGCATGGTGCCAGTAACTGCTTGTGGTGACAGCCTCAAGCTACTTCCACTCAACGAAGAAGGTGAGGAGGTGCCAGCTGTGCAGAGATACATGGCAAGAGAGGGAGCAAGACACAGCAAGAGAAAGAGGGAGCGAGACACAGCAAGAAAGGAGATGACAGGCTCTTTTTAACAACTAGCTCTTTCGGGAACCACTAGAGAGACAGAGCTTACTCACTCCTGAGGGGGGGCATTAATCTAATCAATATATTCATGAGATCCAGGCCCCACCTCCAACACTGGGGATCAAATTTCAATATGAGATTTGAAAGGGACAAACATCCAAACTATAGCAGAAGAGAAGATGTGATTGGAAGGTTTTAGAACTGTATTTAATATAAAAAATGCTCCACTCGAAAGCCAATTTTATCAAAGTCTCTAAAGAGGCATACAAAGGAGAAGCTAACACCTGGGTTAGCTCATCCCTAATGCCCCAACAGCATATTATCAGATTTCCCTAAGGGAGAATTAAGGGGAAAAGTCATAAGGAGCAAAAAAGGGAAGTTACATACAAATAAAAGTGATATTTCATCAAAAAAAAATTGATCATAGACACCTGTGCCAGAAAAATATAGTCTTATAAAAAGTAACACCTGACAGAATTCCATAGGGAAATAAACAAATCAAAATACATTTGGAGATTTTAACTTACAGTTTTCAGAAATTGTTAGGCCACATAGAAAGAAAAAGTAAAGCTATAGAATACTTGAAAAAGTTGATTAATAACCTCAAAAGGACATCTGCATCTAGAATTTTGTATGGAAATGGATTACACATAATTTTCAAACACATGTGGAACATACATAAAAATTGGTCATGTTCTGGTCCACAAAGTCATCCTTAATAAATGTCAAAGAATCAAAACAAAAAAGATATCTAAAAGCCCTGATGACTCAAAATCCAGAAACCATAAAAGAAAATATTTGCTAAATTTTAGAAATTTCTGCACAGCAAAAACACAAACATAAGCAAAGTCAAAAGAGAAACAGCAAAGTGTGAAAATATTCACCCTTTGGGAGTACAAAATGAAATAAATTCTATGAGTGAAGATTAGTAATAGCTATAAACTAGAAACATGACAGATGCATTAACGCTTTGACAAGGCAATTCCACGTTCCTATGACCGTATGTATGAAAACAGCATGTCCAGGTTAATTTTTGTAGCATCATTTGTAATAGAAGATTGGAAGCAGCTGAGACTCCACTAGTAGGAGACTGGTGGAAAAATGATAGTATATATCTGTCCGTGGAATATTATGCAGTTGAGAACGTTTTGGAGACTATCCACATACTTACAGGTATGCGTTGTTGAGTGAAGATCTATAGGGAAGAAAAGTATACAATATAAGTTTTCATGGAAGAATGTGGGGGAAATAATAATGTGTGTGTATCTTCTTATTGGCTTGTATTTGAATAGACACTGGAAGAGTAAACAAACAAAAATATGAAGGAACAGAGGAAGACAACATTAAGTTATAGAAATCAGATGTTTCGTGCATAATTTAAAATACAGTTTGTACTTTGTAGATGCTAATAAATATTTCTTAAAACGAACGTAAAGTCCAGGGGGTTCCAAGAGAGCCACCTTCGATCCAATGTGAATGGATTCTGTGATGCGATGCTCTCCACAGCAGCGGGATTAACACAGGAAGGCTCTGAGTCCCAGTGTCTGCAGTGCCTATTTTTAAGCATCAATGTGGCCATCCTGATATTGTAGATATAAAAAGATGCTGAGACTTGAATTAGGGTCGAGGACAAAGATAGAGGAAAGATGTACAGAGCTAGATCAGCTCCAGGATAGGGCCAACAGCTACTTATTGAGACACTGACAAGGGTTTGGAGCCTATTTAATGTAGTGTGTTCAAAGATTAGAGGAGAGAGAAATAAGACATTCATATCAGAATTCTGAGAAATTGAATAGAAATTGTGTCAGGCAATTTCTAACAGAACTATGTGCAAATTAGGAACAGGTGAGGAAGTACTAAAGCCATCTTTTTCAGTGCATTAATATGGTTTCATTGAGGACGAAGCCAATCCAGCCTGGCTAGCCGGTTTCCTTAAGTTAAGCAGTACCATGAAGATAAGAGCGTATATGTAAATCATGCCAGCAGGTCTTGTGGGAAAGGGTACATACATCGTTTTCATTCTAATATGGTGTATTAGTCCAACTTTCACTACTATAAAGGAATACCTGAAACTGGGTAATTTATGAAGAAAGATATTTATTTGGCTGACAGTTCTACAGGGTGTACAAGAAGCATAGGGCTGGCATCTGCTTCTGGTAAGGGCCCCAGGAAACTTCCACTCATGGCTGATGGTGAAGGGGAAGCAGATATATCACAAAGCACAACAGGGAGCAAGAGAGCAATAGCATGCTATTTACTTATTTTTGAGATGGGGTTCTGCTCTATCACCCAACCTGGAATACAGTGGGATAATCATAGCCCACTGCAACCTCAAACCTCTGGGCTTGAGTGGTCCTCCTGCTCAACCTCCAGACTATAAACCTGTGTACCACCTCACCAACTAATGCTTGTATGCTTATTTTATTTTTTATAGATGGGATCTTGCTATGTTGCCCAGGCTGGTAACATTTCTGGGCTCAAGAGATCCTCCTACCTCAGCTTCCCAAAGTGCTGGGAATTCTCTTCTCCATGTCTTATCAAAACATATTATATGGGTAGGTTTTCAAGTGCTTTCACATCCATTATCTCTTGTGAAGCTCAGACTAACCCTGTTAAATGGCCGGAACTCTTATTTCTGTTACGATTTCTTAGATGAGAAAACTGATACTTAAGTGGATAAAACGGCACGTGCATGTTCACTTAACTAGAAGTAGGTTGTGCAAGGATCAAATAGAATTCTCCTTCCTGCTCACTGACTGGGTCATTCATTTATTCATTTATCACCCATTATTGAGTGCCTAATAAGTCAGGCACTAGGCATCCAAGTATTATAAGAAGCAATTTCTCCCCTGGTTGGAACAGCTTACCATACTATGAAGGCCTCTTTCTGCTAACGCTGTATCCAAAAGGAATTATCTTCTCCATGCCTTCTATGACACTGTCAAGAAGAAACATGCAATAAAGGTATGAAATTCATCTCCAAGGGTTTTCAAGGTCTCCATAGGAGGTCAGACGCCTATTTATTCAGGCTCTAATTATTTAGTTTTATGGTTTGACAGGATTCCCCACCCACCACACCGATGCATTTCTTACGATATTAGCAGCACATCAAGGAGAGAATAGGGAAATTTTAAAAGGTGAAATACAAATGCATCATTTTTTAATGCATTTTAGTATTATTTTTATAGATTCGGGGGTACAAGTGTAGTTTTGTTACATGGATATATTACATGGTGACAAAGTCTGGGTTTTTAGTGAACTCATTACCCAAACAGTGAACACCGTGTCACTAGCCTTTGAATGAGATGATGAAGAGGCAGCTGGGACACTCACGAAGTGATGTGCTTGGATTATTTCAAGATATAAATTATTCATCCTAAACTCTACCCCAACTGCACCATGGATAGGAAAATTAAAGCTTTCCCACAGGCATACTGCAATTTGCCTTGTATGCTATATTTTTATTCTTTTATGTTAAAAACTATTAAAGGCCTTCCCAAATATATTGAATTATTTTCACTTCAGAAATCATTGTTTGCTTGCTCATTTGGTTGCTTTGCTTTAAGCTGATGTAGGCAGTGAATAGTACAAAGCAGAGATCCTAAAAATGATAGAGCTGAAGCCAATTTGAGGACTGAGGTCTACTGACTTTTTTTTGCGTTAAAAATGTGGAAACTGTAATCCCAGCACTTTGGGAGGCCGAGGTGGGCGGATCATGAGGTCAGGAGATCGAGACCATCTTGGCTAATACGATGAAACCCCATCTCTACTAAAAATACACAAAAAATTAGCCGGGCGTGGTGTTGGGCGCCTGTAGTCCCAGCTACTCAAGAGGCTGAGGCAGGAGAAGGGCGTGAACCCGGGAGGTGGAGCTTGCAGTGAGCCGAGATCGCGCCACTGCACTCCAGCCTGGGCGACAGAGCGAGACTCAATCTCAAAAAAAAAAAAAAAAAAGAATAGAAAATCGAATTTAGAGACACCCACAGAAGCTATGTGAAAAAATATTTCAGCTAATAATTTTTTTTTTTTTTTTTGTCTCTGGCAATTTTCTGGAACCTGCCATCAATATTCCACTAAGAGTGATTTCAATGACAGTCATAAGCGATTACTGTTTTCAGAACCATTGGTTAATTATTGGTTTCTTTAAAAGAAGGCAGCTCTTTGATAATATTGAAAAGAAAATGTGGTTCTATAACATTCTTCTAAACAGAAGTTTGTGCTGGCCAGGGAGAAAACTGCAGCAAGGTGTTTTAGAAGTAATTTGCTCCTATAATTTTGATTGTTTGTCAAGTTTCTTTTTTCCAGTCTGCTCAGTTTATCCTGTTCTCAACTCAATGTACTCAAAGACTAAAGGAATAAAGGAACAATGGAAAGAAAACAGAAGCATCTCTCCTCTTTCACTTTTTTCCCCTCTCAAGTACAATCTTGGTTGAGCAAAATGTCATCACATTTTCATGTAGTGGGCAAACATGACCAAACCCATTACAGTGGGGTGAAGTAAGATAATCCATAAGTATGTCACCCTGATACATTAGGCAAATACCTAGAAGGAAGCTTCAGGTTAGAGAGAGATTTGAAGAAACTATAAAACTAAAGCCTATTTAACAAATTAATCCAAAAGTAACCATATATATGATAGAAATAGATTTCTTCCATTAATCTGATATAATAAAGTCCTGATTCAAGGAAATTGAAATGAAATGTACTGGAATATGAGAGAAATTAAAAATCTGTGATAGTTACCCAAATGGTTTGCATCTCACCAAATGAGTTCTACTTATATATTTTTCATTTCTGATCTGGGCCAATACAGGTTTGATATGTAAAATATTTTGAATAGACTTAAACATGTGAATATGTTAGGATAAAATATCTGTGCTTTTTCTCTTTCCCCTCTCTTTTTCCTATCCCATTATTTCCATCATCATCACTCTACTTTTGCTAGTAAATTCTAAAATACAATCTTAGAATAAATGTCATTAGTCTTTAATATGTAGTTAGGGATACATGTTATTAGAATGTTTCTCAAAAATGTTCATTTCAGCCTCAGAAACTGATGTTGGTGTCTTCGCCCCTAAGTGATGACAACTGCCTTATTTTTCTTTTGATTCTAACAAAAGTAGATACAAGTTGACAAAATATTAACTATTAGTCCTTTTGACTTCAGGACTCTGGAATAATTGTTTCACAGTCACTCTCATGTTTATTGGCTTTGTGCTACCTACCAAGATATTTATTATAGGTATTTACTAACTACTTTTCGATCTCTGTAATTCCCAAGTTAGCACATTTTAAATTTAGATTTTTTATTTTTGATGAATAGTGACATTTTAATTTTACTCACATGGTTGGAGACTTATTTTCTGTTTATGTAATTCCCCCTTCCCTTCACTCCAACCCTCCATTCCCTTCCTTTTTCTCCTTCATATCCTCATTTCTCTATCTCTTCTTTCTCTCCTTCCCAATCTCTGCATCCTTCTATATTTTGGTTGTTTCTTTATGTAAATATTTGATGAGTTTCTACCATATGCCCATCACTACGCTTAGTTCCAGCAATAAGGGAATAATTTCTACCATTGAGGAGATCAAACTAAGATAGCATTAATAGAAGGCAACAATAAAATATTTACAAGGTACTGTGGGTAAAGCTAGAGGAAGAAAGGGGCAGTTACTTGGAGGGTCAAGGGTAGAATGGAAGCATTGGAAATATTCTGATTGTTAACATTTTAGGAATCTACCAGAGAAATAAGGAAGACATTTTAAGCAAAGGGAAAAATAAAACAAGTTTGAACAGAGATAGGAAAATGCAAAGGGTGTTGGTGGAAGTGAGTAGCCAGCTCTAGCTCATTGATATGATTTGGCTGTGTCCATACTCAAATCTCATCTTGAATTGTAATAATCCCCATGTGTCCAGGGCCGGCCCAGGCAGACAGAATTGAATCATGGGGGCGATTTCCCCCATGCTGCTCTCGCAGTAGTAGCTCTCAAGAGATCTGATGGTTTTATAAATGGACGGTCCCCTGAATAAGCCCTTGCTAGCAGCCATGTAAGAGCCCGCCTTTGCTCTTCCTTTGTCTTCTGCTGTGATTGTGAGGCTTCTCCAGCCATGTAGAGCTGTGAGTCCATTAGACTCTTTAAAAATTACCTAGTCTCAGATATGTTTTTATTAGCAGCATGAGAATGACTAATACACTCATGCAGGAGCAAAAGCAGCACAGTTTGAGGCAGCAGAAGCATTAGGTACCAGGAAAGATTTTAAAGGGCCTTCCATTCCGTGGTAGTCATCATGTATTTTATCTTGTAGGCAATGCTCCCCTTCAAGTGTTTTCAAAATAGTAAATAGAGTGAACTGTTTTGCTTTAAAAATTTTTCTAAGTTGATTAGAGATTTTCTAAGGAAATATATAAACAAATAAGCGAAAACTTTATTTATGATCGATCCCTTCCCAAATAATTTTATAACCAAATAGCCTGACACTGTCTTCTCAGGAGCATCTCCTGCTGGGGAAGTGCTGAACCCATTATTTGCTTCAAACCTTACCAGTGAGGCTTTGTGTGGCCAGCACTGCTTAAAGAAGAGATGCAAGGTGTATGCAGATTCACTCACAGCTGTTCGTGAGCCTGTCAGTGAGTTTCAGGAAGCTCAAGTTCATTCCCTTCAGTGTATATTTTGAGTGCATCCAAGCTGTACTATAGCAATCTGAAATGCTGGGGGGAAAAGGACCCCAAATAATATCAGAATAAAGGCATTTATTCAGTGCATTGTTCCTTTCACCCAAAATACCTAATGACAGCATATTATTTCTTGAGAAAGATTTCAGTCATTTGTTGTGATTAGGATCCATTTTCAGGTAGATGTGGGGGCAGCACAAAATATTTGCTACTGAGTTTTAATCAGTGCCATGGAAAAATTGTGGAACATCTCATACAAAATTGCAGTGATCTTCCTCAATAGCTTCAGCAGAAAAAGTGAAAAATTGAAGAACATTTCTTTAAAAAGAAAGCAGTTAAAATGGTTTCCAGTTACTAACAACCTCTCTCTCAAACCCTGCTATTTTATCATTTATTTAATGCAATCTATGATTTAGCTACAGTCTTAAATTTCACTTTCAATTTTCTTTCTTACGTTAAGACTGTCTGGCCTTCTCCATCTGGCATCCCAGGAGCAAGCATTTATTCATTCCTGATTACCAAACACCTGGGCAGTTGCATATTTAGGTCTACAGCTCTAAGTGGTGATGAATGCTTATTAAAGACTACCATTTTATACACATATTTTGTGATCACTCCTTTAATCAAATCGCAAACATTTCAAACTTTCTGTTGCAGACATTTTAAACTCCTTTTCTTTTTAAAAAGTTATTTATTTTTAATTAATAAAAATTTATATATTTATTGCATTAAACATGTTTATAACTATGTATACATTATGAAATGGCTGCATCAAGCTAAATATGTATACATTATGAAATGGCTAAATCAAGAGTATATGAAGTAATGATACGTTACCTCATATACTCATCATATTTTTGTGGTGAAAACACTTAAAATCTATTCTCCTAGCAATTCACAAGAATACAGTGTATTATTATTAACTATGATATACAATAAATCTCTTGAACTTTTCCCTTCTGCTTTCATATCCTTTGACCAACATCAGTGCAACCCACCCTCCCACACCCACTTCTCGTAAACACCATTCTACTCTATACTTCTGTGAGTTCAACTTTTAAAAAATTCTACATAAAAGTGAGGTCATGTCTTCCTTTTCAAGCTCAAAGCTAATGCTTTTAAATGATAATAAAATGGATAACCTCTAGCCATACTGAAACTGCCTTTTTAATTAAACAAGGATGTTTGAGTTTTTAATAATCAACAAGTTATTGCTTTTAAAATCATATACAAAAAGTACAGAAAATGTGCATTATTGTTTAATAGAAATACATTTTAAAATAATAATACAATACTATCAAGGCACTGACCTAAGTCATAAAACTCCTTTCTCCTCTGATTTTGGAGTTGTGATGGTTTGTTCCATTTATTCACCACTTAATCAAAAGTGACCTTGTATTACTTCTTATTTTCTTGTGCAATTATTTGTGTTTCAGGTTTTCTCACCGTAAGTAAACTAAACTCCCAGAAGGCATGAAGTGTACACCTGACCTTGTATTACCCCTTATTTTCTTGTGCAATTATCTGTGTTACAGGTTTTCTCACCGTAAGTAAACTAAACTCCCAGAAGGCATGAAGTGTACACCATTCTTTTCTAGTATCTAAAACCCCACCTCCAGAACCATACCTGCTGCCCGGGATATTCTGTATTAAAAAATATTCCCTTGGAATTAAATATTTTGATGAGAAACTTGCTTCCACTTCTTTAATAGGTTTAAGATACAAATCAGGAAAGTTGATTTGCCTAACATTTCTTATAATCTTATTTGTTCATTTTATTGTTTTTCTTTCTCTTAAAGTTCTCTTTATCGCTTGCTGCTCGCTTTTCTTCCCTCATTATTACAAATTGTCACTTATCTTTACTCACACGTGTGGATCCCCAGAGTTCTTAAATTCAGACTGTTGTCACCTTGTAAACTTTCCAACTTTGTGTGGTACAGAAGGCGCCAAAGTACTTTCTCCAACAATGGAGAAGTAGGTTTGGAGATAAACTGTATTTTCAAATCCATAAAATGTGACGACCTGGCCCAGAGAGATGTCTACAACAGGTATTTTAAATAGTCACTGCAATGCAGTGTGAGAAGGCAGGCAGAGACACCGATAAATGAGAGAAGATAGGAATGCTAGCATCAAAAATGGAGCAGAAGAACCTAGAACGAAACAGGAGTCAGAAAAGAAAACAATTCCGGCAAGAAATGTGAAAGAGTTGAACAATCAACTTTTATAGGAAAGGACTAAGGTTAGAAGAAAAAAAAAATTACAGGAAAAATAGAAGTGAGCTGTGATCAAAGAAAAGGTAGAGAACACTAAAAATGTTCTTTGTAAAGGAACTCATCATAGTAAGAAACACCACCTTCTTAGCCCTAGAACTGAAAAACTACAACTTGTAAGTTAAAAATAAAACCTTATAAATCAGTCGAAGATACTAGAGAAATAAGAAAAGCATACTTACACTCTAGAAAATAGACAGGTTAAAAAGTATGTATATTGAAAAGGAGCTGAAGTAACTCCTGACATAAAATTTGTTTAAAAGACAAGATAATTCAAAATAATGGCAAGATTTTTCAATTGTATGTTTAAAGAAAACACATTTTCCAATATGAGAAGGAGAAAAGTCATTCAATGCGCCATTGAAACCTGTCAGATGAACAACTCTTTCAACAGCCACTTTGGAGAAGGTCATATTCTCAAACTTCATAGAATTTGCAGAATGTAGTTCAATGCTCTGGAATTTATTACCAGCTAAAATAATAGCACACGTACATGAAAGGAAAATGAAGTTTTTCAAGATTAAAACAGACTTTAGGGAAGTAATAGGCTTTGCAAGTTTAAGAAACTGTCAGCAAAATAAAGACACTCAATTCCTAGGCACCAATATATACTCACATAAATTGACATTGTGTGAAAAATTGATTTCCAGAAATAATTCACATGCATGTTTTCCAATTTAATTGTGAAACATATATCAAGTCCATCCTATGTGAAAACCAATGTGCTAAGTAGACAAAGAGCTTTATAAGTTGGTGAGGCTGCCTAGAAATCAAATATTGGATGCCACCATTTTTTTTTTTTTTTTTTTTTTTGGCAACTGGAGAACCAGCCACTATTGTCACTAGTTGACTTAGATATCAAAAGACTGGGGCAATGTGATGCTTTAAAAAGATTTCATTGAAGCTGTGACTGACATTTAATGTTCTTCCCAAGCAATGGAGAAGTATTGTTTCCTTGTACTTAGATATATTCACATAGAACCTGGTTAGCCCTGACCTGTCAGGAGTGAGGACATGATAGAATCTTTGATACACTGTTGATCTCAAGGAATTCTTTGGCCAAAAACAAATCTCTGATTATCATTATAGGATGGTACGTGTGTGGGGAATGTCTATGTTATGCTTGACTTTTTTTTCTTTCATCAAATTTACAGAGAGTACTAATGAGTCCAACCAATGTAGTACAGGACACGTAATTTCATCCCCGCTTTCCTAGTTTATACCTACTTATATCCTCTTTTATTAATATAGTTCTTTTTTGTACCATTATGAGTCCAAACTAATATTTCTTTTAATAGTCAGTTTGCATAGGTTCATAGGAACCCAAAGTTCCCCATGCAGTATTAATGAGGGATATGCCTACACATTTTTCTCATTAGAAAGCCATGCCTGACCCCACTTTCTGCTTTTGGCCGAAGCTTGAGATGTGAGGCTAAGTCTCCTGATAACCAGAACTGTTAGGAGCATCTTCCTCTAAGGTAGGGGTATGGAATCAAACACTTTGGTGCTATGTGGAAAATGATTTGAGTATAAATGAATCAGTCAAAAATTCTGTCCAGTACTCCTTTTAAATCAATATGGAAAACAGATGGAAAGGAAAAGGTCTTCCTTACTACGAACTCTGGAAAGGTGCTCAAGATTCTTTTAGGCTGTTTTCTCATAATTTTGAATGTTTATACACTCACAAGATGTACCTCCATATCGATCGTTGTCAGTAACCCAGGGATTTTCTTATCAAAGATGAACTAGCTGACATCATTGTGAATGCTATTATAAAAATCAGATAAAAATATCAACAAGAGCTGAAATATCTTTAAAAACAATGGTTGCAAACAAAAAGATGATTAAAGTTATCTCAGCAAGAGCAAGGTTGGAAATGAGTAAATTAATTAATGAGAGCTCAGGCCAAAAGATATAATTTTGAAATTATACTTATGCTTTCGAATATTTCAACATATGGGAATAATCTTTTGATGGTACTCCTTTTTGTAATTGGATAAATTTGTATTCAGTTCTGCACTGCAAAGAAATGAAAAGGACTATGATTTCGTAGCATCTAAATTTTACAAAACATTTAGAAGTACCATAAATAGGAACAAATTATCCTGGTCTTGCAAAAATGTTTATAGAATAAAGGTACTCTGAAAGGAGGCAAAAACAGTATTTTTGTAAACATCTTAGCTGAAGTATTTATGCATTTTAATACAGAAAATAGAATTGAAAATATATTCTATCTAGCAGATTTTGCACCTGCAGAGAGAATAATTTCTCAATTAAAATATAATCTATAGAATAGAGTCAATTGAAAGCACTAATAATTTTAAAGTTTTTAACCATAAATTGCATCTTGGAAGAAAATTGCAAACATGGCAGCTTCAAATAGCTATTCTTTCTATAGTGTCTATTAAGCAGGAGTGGTTCCTTCTCTCCACCCTGGAGCACAGCTCTCTTAGCCATTTGGCAAGTACTTCCTTTCTCATTCTACCAACCAGAGTCAGCAATATTTACATTAGCCTACACTTGGGCAGTTCTCCAGTAGTCATTCCGGCAGAAACCACTCCACTCAGCTTTCTTACTGAGGTTTGTGAGCACCTGGGAAGCAATTTAAAGGATTTATCACGTGTTCACCCATGAGACAGAATCTGTAGAGAAGACCCCTTCTTTGCCATGCTTTATACTTCCACATTTTTACAAAGCATAGTCTAGACTTTGCACTGTATTTTTTTAAAAAAACAAAAAACAAAGAACAAAAACATCTAATTCTGGAACTCAAAAAAATAAAATCCTTCTTGAATCACCTATTAAATTTTCTGTCAAATAGATAATTTTGTGCTAACATTTTCCTAAAAGTGACTCTAAAGCAAAGGTAGAGACCTCCTACAAAGATATTATTCTTTCTCCTTTATCCTCCCACCAATTTTGACCTAGAGAAGAAACAAGTAACAGAAGAGAGTGGAGGAAGAGGGAAAGGAAGGCTTTTCAATTGCTCTTGGTTAACAAAAGATGAGCCCCTTTTTGGATTGCAGGCTGGAGCCAACTGTTTTCTGATTTGGGGGTAGATGAATGTTATCATGAGGTCTACTCAGGAAATATTGAGATGGAAGTGATCTGAGAGGCTGCTTTATCTTGGGTAGCCTGATTAAAGTTCTGTCCATTTATTAAAAGTAGCTATAGCAAAGGAAATGACTGGTAGACACCTGGCCTATCAGTCCCAGTTATCAAAACATCCTTGCTTCCAAATCTCTTAGAGGAATATTCCTACTTGTCATCTCAGTACTATGAGCCCCACACCATGACAAATATTTCTAACATAGTGTTAAATATAAATTTGTCTCCTGTCACTGCTTTTGCCCTGATCTTATCTGTTACTGTTTTATTTTATTCCTTTCTTTATCATCATCATAGACATTTTACAGAGAGGAAATTATTCTATATATGTATATGGATTTATATATGTTTAACTTTTTACTTTGTAATTTTCATTTGCAAAATTCTACACAGATACTTCAAGACTTAGAATGAGGTTATGTCCCAATAAACTCATCACACACTGAAAATATCATAAATTGAAAATGCATTTAATACACCTAAACTATCAAACATCAAAGCTTAGCCTAGCTTAGCTTAAATGTGCTAAGAACACTTACATTAGCCTACACTTGGGCAGAATCATCTCACACAAAGGGTATTTCATAATAAAGTATCAAGTATCTCATGTAATTTATTGAATATTGTGTATAATGTCAAAATTGTGACAATTTAGTACCATTGTAAAGTCAAAAAATTAAGTCAAACCATCCTAAGTCATTATTGCCTGTACTCAAGAGTTTTATAGAACTTCTTAACTAGGGGGGAATGCATTATGAATGGAATGCATAGAAAAAGGAGGTGGAGGAAGATTTGGGAGTAAAATTCTTAGAGAGCATGAGGGTCTCCTCTCATTTGGACAAATGTAATAGAAAAGTCCTTGGAAAGAGATAGATGGAAAAAACAGAATATATGCAAGCCAAGGTAAGAAAATGGCATTTCAATCATAGTTTAAGACAGCAGAATAGTGACAGAGAGGGACTGTGATTCTACTCAGGGAAGAAGACAGCCTGGGAGTGGGGACCTCTCTAGGCATCAGAAACATGTCAACAGGGATAGGAGAGGAACAACTGAGAGACATAGTTAATGGGATTTCTTCTTCTTTATTTTGGATCTAGATAACTTAAAGTTGATTTTAACTGATTACTAATGTGGGAACATCATCATAAAAATCAACAGAAACATTAATAAGCTAATTTCTAAAACTTTGTAATATCTTCATCCTAATCTAGTTTTGAGGGGGCACCAGTCATTAGAACCTTGTTTCACCATAAATGGGAATGAGACAATATGTCAATACCAGTCAAGTAGTAAGCTAATCAATAGGAAGATAAAGGTGGATCAAAGACCTAGACAAGAAGTTAAGATAAAATACAGTAGGCAACCACAACAACTGAGACTAGGTCAGCTTCCTACCATGACCAGTCCTCAACAGGGTGTGGGTAATGAAATCCTGAACTCAGTGAGGTGACTCTATAACAATCAATCCTCTCAATTCGTAGACATGGATATAACTCATGTCATGAACTGGCTCAGTGAAGCAATTATGCTTTTCTGATGCCAATGCTTGCCCTGAAACTGTAGCATCAAGGAAAATTCCCTACAAGTAAGGCAGCTTGTAGTACCTGGATTCAGAGAGAAAGGAATTATGAGATCTATTAGAGGTAAGTTCAACAGAAGCTCTACATAATATTGTACTTATCTTTAAGTTTGTGGATATAAGAAAACTACTTTCTTTAATAGCAGTGGAGGCTGGGCACGGTGGCTCATGCTTGTAACCCCAGCACTTTGGGAGGCCAAGGAGGGTGGATCACCTGAGGTCAGAAGTTCGAGACCCCAGCCTGGCCAACACGGCACCCTGTCTCTACTAACAATACAAAAATTAGCCGGGCATGGTGGTGGGCACCTGTAATCTCAGCTACTCAGGAGGTTGAGGCAGGAGAATCACTTGAACCCGGGAGGTGGAGGTTGCAGTGAGTCGAGATCATGCCACTGCACTCTAGCCTCAGCAACAAGAGCGAAACTCCATTCAAAACAAAACAAAGCAAGAACAACAATAACAAAAATAGCAGTGGGATATAAGAAAACTTCATTTTTCATAATAGCAGTGTTAAATGGTATAACATTTGTACAAAGCAGTGTGGTATTACACAGCATTTCTTGAACTGTGTTCATTTTAGTTTTTCTGTATTCTATATGACTTATACCCTTAGCTTTAATCTTTTTATTTATAAAATAGGGATTACAGCATGGGCTCTTACCCAATTGTGGGATCGAATGTCTCAGTTTCAAACCCTCAGTTTGAAAGGGTCTATTAATTCATATTTGTCATTCAAATTAATAAAATATAATTATGATTTCTCCCAAATAGGAGAAAAAACAACATTCCTGAAACAAACAGAAGAACCCGTTAGATTAGAAAGGGTAAAGATTTCCCCCAAAGTTTATACTGTATAGTTGTCTGTCTTCCCCTCTGTCTACCAATATATCTTTTTACAAAGTATAAACTAATACATTTCTCAAATTTATAACATATGTGCTGTCTAAAAAGGTGATTCTTTAAAACTTTTTTTCATTTGTTATTTTTGGCATTTATGTTTCAAATTTATTGACTTGCTATTACCTAGAATTTTGACTTTGGCTTCTCAATAGCATGCAACATATTTTCAGAATTTAGCAATCAGACAGAACAGGATTGTTGTTTTTCTTTCTTTCTGGTAGTTTTACATGTGAGAAGATTATCCTGGACTTTCCTGTTTGGTCCCTAAACCTAATGACATTTGTGTGGCAGAGAGTTTGACACAGAATGCAGAGGGAGGAGGCAATGAGACCTTGGAGGAAGAGATTGCAGTGATGTAGCTACAAGTCAAGAGGCTGCGTGAAGCTGGAAGAGGAAGAAAGTTGCACAAATTTAGTGGTTTAACACAACAGAAATACAGTCAGAAGTCTGACGTGGATATTAACAGGCAAAAATCAAGATCTCAGCAGTTTGTTTTCTTTTCTGTTTTTTTTTTTTTTTTTTTTGGAGGCTCTAGAGGAAAATCCATTTTCTTACCTTTTCCAGCTTCTAGATGTTCCTGCATTCCTTGGTCCAAGGTTTTCTTCGTCTATCTTCAGAGCCAGCAATGGTGGAGAATCACATTTCTTCACCTCCTTTTCTGCCTCCCTCGCCTAGTTTTAAAGTATTACACTGAGCTCACAAGGATGGTTTTTCTATTTTAAAGTCAGCTGATAAGCATCTTAATCATATCTGTAACTTTAATCTTCCTTTGCCATACAGCAAAATATAATACTCATGGCTTTGGGGAATAAGGACGTGGGCATCTTTGACCATCTTTACTTCTGTAATTCTACCTGTAAACTTAATTTTCTCTGTCATGTAACGTAACATATTTATGGATTCAGGGAAGAAGGAAGTGAGTATCTTTGACCATCTTTACTCCTGTATAAACATTCCAAAGTTCCTCTAAATTATCTTTAGGTTCTTAATCACCGAAGCAGGTGCGAACACTTCCTTCAGGAAGTCTCTCCTTCTCCCTTGTTTCGATGGGTAGGTATTCATCTTGCATCCTCCTATGACAATCTTCAGTGCCCTTAACCCTTGCACATATTGTACTGAATTTAAGCCACCCCTCTGTACTTTTCTATTACCTGTAAAATACTTCCTTCCAAAATTCTTAACTGTTAAACTCCTTGAAAGCTGTTCTAGTATGCTTCCGCCATTTTCCTATTTTCACTTCAATAACTTCACTACCTCAAATAAATATTTCTCTCTTTCTAGTTTTCCATGACATTTAGCTATTGTATAACTATAAATACAGATATATTAGTTTAGTATTCTTGATGTCTGAGTTCATGTACACCTATTTCTCTGGACCCTGACTTGCCTGTTAATTTTTAAGCTTCTTCCGGAATAGTGAAATTCTCAGTTGTTACTCCTTAAAAGTTTATCATATGTTCTCACTACTTGTTAGCACCAAACGCAGGGTGACCACAGTCATGTTCTTCCAAAATACAACAGTGAGATTGGTGTGGGATAAATATTTCCATCCAAAAAGGGAGAAATAGGAAGAAAAGAAGGGATGCTGGGCCCCAGACAAGCCCCGAACCTGGCAGGGCAAACTCTATGAGATCTTAAGTCTCCTTAATAATCTTCTTTGGCTTGATGAGCTGACTTCTGTCCCACCAGGGTGACAACATCGACCCCATGACTCAGCAAGACCCTGCCCAAATCACTGCTCCTTGGGGTTGAGATACTGCCCCAAAGGCTCTGCCGTGCATCCCCCAGTCCACAACTCCAGGTGGCCTATTCCCACGACTTCTGTTGGAGGCCATCTGCCATGTTGAAACCTAGACAGTGGCCCAGATAGTCTCCAAATCGCCTTTGGGGTTCTCCTTTCCCTTTCTTGAAGGACAGCACACTTTCACAGTCTTTCTTCATTCTGTCTCACTTTGTGTGTCCATTAGTCCCAGTTGTCAGGGTATCTGCTGGTATGAGTCCATCTCTAGTCCTGGCTTCTGTTGAGATAGGTGGTTGAATCTGTGGTTCTCATCCACCCTAATCTCTTTATCTAATGGCAGGTATGTCACACCCTTTGTATTCTCTTTCCAATGCACTTTTCACATTTCTCCTAATGTGGACAGGCTGAGAATTTGCCAGATCTTTAGTTTTGATTCATTTTGCTTAACAATTCCATTTTCAACTCATTTTTTTTTCTTCTCTTCTCATATTTTACCATAAGCAGTCAGGAAGAACCAAGCTGCTCCTCCAACACTTTGTTTAGAATTTTCTTCAGCTGAACATCCAAATTCCATCCTCTCAAGGTTGATTTGTCATAAAACATGACAACACAAGCACAATTCACCCAGGCTCTTTGCCACTTTGTGATCAGGATCTCCTTTTCTCCACTGCCCAATAACATGTTCCTTATTGCTGTCTAAGACTGCATCAGAGTCACTATTCATATTCATATTTCTACCCACATTCTATAGCTGATTCTTTGTGTATTCTCTAAGAATTTTCAGGTCTCCCCTTTTCTTTCTGAGCCCTCACCAGAATCACCTTTATAAGTCAGTTAATGATAATAGTAGCCTTTTCTAGCATGCAGCTCAAAACCCTTCCAGCCTCTCTACTCATTACCTAGTAACAAAGCTGCTTCCACATTGTTAGGTATTTGTTGCACTAGCACTCCACTTCTCAGTACCAATTTCTGTTTTAGTCAGTGGGGGCAGCTATAACTGAGTACCATAGACTGGGTGGCTGGACCAATATTTACTTCTCACAATTCTGAAGGCTGGAACAGAGTTCCAGATTAGGTTGCCACAATGGTCAACTGTTGGTGAAGTCCCTCTTCTTGGTTTACCTATGGTTGTGTTTTTGTTGTATCCTCACATAGTCAAGAGACAAATCA
The DNA here is from genome assembly GCF_000951035.1 of Colobus angolensis palliatus. Classification (NCBI taxonomy): domain Eukaryota; kingdom Metazoa; phylum Chordata; class Mammalia; order Primates; family Cercopithecidae; genus Colobus; species Colobus angolensis. Next base: position 2,881,232 of record NW_012114488.1, on the reverse strand, counting down.
TCTACCTTGTGTTTCTTCTTAGAAGGGCACTAACCTCATTCATGAGGGCTCCACACCCTAATTGTCTCTCAAAGGCTCCCCTTCCCACCTCCTAATGCCATTACACTGGGAATTAGGATTTCAGCTATGATATGGCTTCTTCATTGATACCTTTCAGGCTGAAAATGGAGGAAGAATGAGAGAGGGGGAGGAAGAATGAGAGAGGGAGAGAAAGATTCAGAGGGAAATGTTATGGATGATGCCTGTGAGTAGTTTATATTATTTCTTCCCACATTTCTTTAGTGAGAACTCAGCAGTGTAGTCAGACCTATCTGTACCTGCATTACTAAGAGGAAGGCAAGCAGTTTTGGTGGTAGCTTTTTTTTTTTTTCTTGCCACAAAAGGAAAGATAAGAGATCCGATCTGAGTTTCACAGTTGAGTTCTAAATAATGCATCAAATGCTAACAGAGGTAGGAGTTTGCAAGAGAGTAGTTCTGAAGATCTAAGTTTTATAGATCAAGGGAGGTGACATGTCACTAAGAAAACTTCCTTCTCCATCCTCCTCTTATACATCTTATGAGAGCCAACATACAGATATCAAGTAGCTGGGACAGGGGAAGAGGATGAAAAGATGAAAAATATGACTGGAAAAAGGCATTGGAAGGTTTCCTGACAACATTCTTTCTACTTTGCTATGTATTCAACTTTCTATAGGGAAGGTGTGAGGAATCCTAAACGATTGTGAATGTCCATATAATAAATGTTCATGTTTTCTAAATGGAAAAAAAGACTCAGATGTAAGATTCTCCACTGATAAATGGTACCATGAACACTCAGAATCATTCGGGCATTAAGCATGTTTTGCTTGCATTCGTATTTTTAACTTTCACAGTAGCCTTATAAAGTAGTCCTGATTAGATCAGTTGTACAAAAATGAAAATTGAGCTACAGAGTTTAACTGGCTTATATAATATCACACAGCAGAAATTAGTGGAGCTAGGGTTAAATCTCACATTAGTTTTACCACAAAGCATTGTACTTCTTTGGTGATATTGGGAATATACAGCAATATAATCAATAATATGGATGTATACTTTATTTGGAAAATAATAAAATGCTATTTATCTTGAGAAAGCTATTTGCCTTAAGAAGAACACTTTAAAATGTTAATAGGTTACATTTAGTGAGAATCAAATTATAAATGTTTATTTCACATGGATAATTTCAAGGGAAATGAAGATACAGATTTGAATACAACTGCAAAGCATGGAAAGTTTTTTGTAAAATCCAATGTACTTTAACACCCTTTTCATATAACAAAGTAAAACTTAATGCATTTAAAATTTACTGAGAGAAATGCATTGCTGTTGGAATAAATCATTTTAATCCATTTTTATATTTGTATTTAGAGAGAGTATTAAGCAATGAAATCTACCTTAGGTTTGGAGGACTGATTTCCCTAAATGAGTATCCTGACTGTCTTTTACTGCACAAAGAAGGGGGTTGATGGAAATTGGCATAGAGTTCCACATGAGCCACATTAGCAAAAGTAATCCTTATTAACATAGTCAGCCATATCTATTTCCCAGAGTCGCTTTCAGAATAATTCTTTTAATGTTTAAAAAATTGCTTGTTTCTGTGTTGGAAGGAAAACTACTCATGACACTCATTAAAAACAGTAAGGAAGACTTCATTTGAGGGAGGCTACTACAAGAAGGTTTTGTAATAGAGGAGAGACATGGGGCTCCATTACAAGGAAATGTGAAAATGTATTGCCTAGTAGCAGGATCAGGGTAAAGGTGGGGAGCCAGTGGGGGAAAACGCAGGAGTATGGGTAGCTTCTGGCTAAGCCGACCTACCAGAATTCTTGCTGAAGGCTAGCCAAGATGATTAGACCTCACCTCTGGGATGGTGGAGGAGGAGAAACCTGATTAGGTATCAACAGTGATCAGATATTGAGGATGGGGGATTATTGCTAAACTGACTTAGATTTCTTGCTAAAATTGGACAATGTACAGATGAACACGAAAGTTCAAATGCTGACATTTGAGATATCAGCCTAATTGAGAAGAGATTTAGGAGGAGCCTGACTAGAGTTTAGTCAAGGAGAGAATCTTTGTCATTTATCAATATGAAGCTAACATTTCTTGCATCTGTAACAAAATGTATGGTAGTATAACCAAAACGTTTTTCAACTAAGTTTACTGAGAAGCCAAAATTCAGAGACATAAAATTTAGAACTAGGTCTTTCAAACAAAATTAATTTTAAGGCGAAGTAGAATACTAATGAACTCTATTACCAGAAATATGTCAAAGTGTGACTAGATAATTGAGAAAAGGTTCTAAGTAAAGCAATTAGTCTAAAACATAAGATCTCAGATAACTGAAACTTCATTATATTTGTTACTACTCTGAAAGATATACAATATTTAAAAAAAAGAGAATATGACAGAAAAATTGAAAATGAAATTGAGCAACAAACAGAAAGAAAGTAACTGTTTAACTCTGAAGATCAGTGACAGCACTTGCAAAATGGAACTGTCAGGTAAAATAAAGAGCCCTCAGTTAAAACTCAAGTTCATATAAACAGCAAATTAAGGTTTTCAATAAAGTCTGTTCTACATATTGCATGGAACATAATTATACCGTAAAAATTATTTGTCTTTTATTTTAAATTCAAATTTAACTGGTCATCCTGTCATTGTTGCTAAATCTGGCAATCCTGTTGAAAACAGATCATTGACTATCTTTTATTTTGATTATCACTATTAAATTCTTATCTTCCACTTTTACATTTTAGGATGGTGTTCTGACTTAACCTTCATTTGTGATCATTTATTTCTGACTTTACTTGGTATACAAAATCCTCTGGTAGTTGTTGCCACAGGATTAACATTTTTGTAAGCATTTAGTTAACTACGTCAGCTTGGCTGCTTCAAGAAGAGAGCACGTAGTTTTACAATGTGTTATACACAGATAATTCATTTTTAACTGTGAATTAATTTACTGAAGGCAAAGGAAGTATTAAATGTACTCTCATGGGTCAGAAATTGCAAATTGAGGAAGGCTTTTCCTAATCCTCATTTCTCATACTATTTTATTTCTCCTAGTCTCATTTGTCTCTTCCTGATTCTTGGATCTATTCCTCTCCATCTTTCACTTTCCTCCTAACCCTTTAAACTGAGTCAACGACTGGGAACTCCCTTTCCACCTCTAGTTCATTCCTTCTTAAGGTAAATCTGCCCCAAATGTACCCATCCTGTTGAACTTTAATCGGCTGCTTGTCATCTATGTACAGTGGTCTGAAGCCAAAGCAGTCAAGGTCTCTAAAAATGCATATTACATGACTACAAGCACTTGCTGCATCTTTACTGCTTCTCAGCAGAGAAACTGCTTACAATGTGTATCGGTTTACAGTGCAATGAGAAGACACACAGAGAAAAACATGTGATAAACCTCTTCAAGCTAGGTCTATTTTTGAACTGTGTCCAGGTCATCTTACAACAGAATTCTATTGGAATAAACATACCTTTCCCATATGTTGTTGCTATTGCTTGTCTTTTTCTCACAATTTCCTATCGCTTTGCAACCTCCATTCATACTACACCACTCAAACAACTTCCAAGTCAACAAGAATATACTAGGTCCTTCAATCCAAAGGACGCTTGTTACTTCTCGCATTTGAACTCTCTGCAACATTTGATATACTGCCACCATTCCCTCTCTCTGCGAACAATCACCTTCAAATACACCCCTGTCAGAAGCGTTTGAACCAGAGTAGCTCCATCTTGAATAGGGGCTGGGAAAAATAAGGCTGGGACCTACTAGGCTATGTTCCCAGGAGGTTAAGACATTCTTAGTCATAGGATGAGATAGAAGGTTGGCACAAGATACAGGTCACAGAGACCTTACTGATAAAACAGGTTGCAGTAAAGCAGCCAGACAAAATGCTATGACAACCAAGATGGCGAAAAGAGTGACCTCTGACCATCCTCACTGCTCATTATATGCTAATTACAGGGCATTAGCATGCTAGAAGACACTCTCACCAGTGCCAGGACAGTTTACAACTTCCATAACAATGTCACGAAGTTGCCCTATATGATCTAAAAGGGGAGGAACTCTCAGTTCCGGGAATGGACCACCATTGCGGAAAACTCATGAATAATCCACCCCTTATTTAACATATAATTAAAAAGTAACAATAAGTGTAAGTAGCTGAGCAGCCCATGCTGCTCTGCCTATCAAGTAGTCTTTCTTTTATTTCTTTACTTTCTTAATAAACTTGCTTTCACTTAGCTCTATGGACTTGCCCCAAATTCTTTCTTGCACGAAATCCAAGAATCCCCTCTTGGAGTCCGGAACAGGACCCCTTTCCAGTTACACCACTACAATACCTTTTCCTTTAAACATTGTAATGAAATCATTAAAATTACACAAAAGTTTGAATAATAATAGAATGAATACCGATGAGGCCACCGTCTATCTTGAGAGTTAAAATATTATAAATGCAGTTAAAACTTCCTGTACATCTTGTTAAAAGAAAAACTTTAGAAAAATTAGATTTAACAGTGTTTAATTGAGCAAAGAATAATTCACGAATAGGCAGCCCAATGAACTGGAATACGTTCAGAGAGACTCTATGCTATCTCATGGCTGCAGAGGATTTATGGACAGAAAAAGGAAAGTGACATACAGAAAATGGAGCTGAGGTACTGAAACAGTCAAATTGGTTACAGTGTTTGCCTTATTGGAACACAGTTTGAACAGCTGGCCACAACTCATGACTGGTACAAGAGTAGGTTACAGTCTATGTACACATCTGATTAAGTTATAGCTCACTATGTACAGAGAAACCTCTAGCCCAAACCTAAAATATGTAAGGCAGCACGTTCAATCAAGTTAGAACTGTTTTAAACCAGAAAGCAGGAAGTTGGCTCACTGACTCAAGGATTTTAAAGTATGAAGCTATCGTATTAGGAAGAGATGATTTAACACTAACCACTGATAATTCACTTAACCCAGCAGGTTTCCTAACAGGCAATGCAAATCTAAAAGGACTTAAGCATTAGTGTTTACATTTCATAGATTATCACACAAAAGTCAGGCCCGATTTAAGAGAGATCCCTTTCAAAATAGGGTAGCACTTATTTATAGATGGCTCTTCCTGGGTAACTGAAGGAAAAAGACACAATAGGTATTCAGTAGTTGATGGGGAAGCCCTCGCAGAAATAGTCAGGAAGATTGCCTAATAATTGGTCTGCCCAAATTTGTGAATTGTTTACATTAAATTGGGCTTTGAATCACTAGCAAAACCAGGAAGGGAGTATTTATACTGATTACTTATTAGTGATAGTAGATCGCCTTACTCACTAGGTGGAAGCAATTCCCTTTTCAAGTGCAACTGCTAATGATGTAGTTAAAGCATTGATTGAAAATATTATATCCAGGTATGGCAGATAATGGGACTCATTTCACTGCACATGTCATTAAGAAATTGACCCAAGCACTAGACATAACACGGGAATACCATACTCCCTGGCACCCACCTTCATCAGGAAGGCTGGAGAAAATGAACCAAATTTTCAAGTGTCACTTAACCAAATTAGTCTTAGAGACTTGGTTGCCATGGACTAAATGCCTTCCCATTGCCTTAAGAATCCAAACTGCCCCTCAGAAAGATGTTGGTTTATCTCCTTGTGAGATGCAAATGGGTTGCCCTGTTGACACTCCACTGCTCACATTCCTATGTTTGAAACAAAAGATCAGATCTTCCACTTTCTCTTCCCTCAGAACTAAAGGTCTCTTAGCACAGGGGCCACCCCTAGAGTTCCTAGCACACCAGCATCAGCCTGGGGATTACATCCTCATCAAAAGTTGGAAAGAAATAAAACTTGAACCGGCTTGGGAAGGACCTTACCTCGTGTTTCTAACCAGCGAGACCGCAGTCCGAACAGCAGAAAGAGGATGAAGTCATCATACTCGAATCAAGAAGGCATCACCACCTCCAGAGTCGTGGGCCATTATTCCTGGGGAAAGTTCTACCAGACTAAAACTAAGATACCTCCTTTATCTCTTCCAGCTGAGAGGACATGAGCTGTATGCTAACTCTCTTCTAAGACCCCACAGCCTGGGGTAATGAATTCTGCCAAGCTCTCCCTCGCTGTCTCTCTCTGCTGTTCCCTGAAGTCTGACACCCTGTGGGTCAGCCCCTGAGGGCCATCCAGCCTCTGTCTCCTGATGCCAGTTTTACCTCATGCCTCTCACAACGGGGAACATCTAGCATTCCTTGGAGACCTAATGGGATGCAGTGAGCTTAAGCCCTTCCAAGAGCTTACCAACCAGCCTGTCCTTATTCCATCCCCAATAACACAGCCCCCAATGGAACAATTACAAAGTTATTCACAAGGCCTTACCTCTTGCAGTTCTTATAGATGTACTTATTCTTGTAGGTAGATTCTAAAAAGTTTGAAGAGGAAAAATTATGAAAATCAAGAGGGAGAAGTTGTCGGAAACAATGAGTTCCTCTTCAAAGGTTACACTTGTCCTGTTTTCAAAGCCTAACTTCCTTGCCTCCTTGTCCCTAGTTAGGATAAACAAACTTCCAGCCATTCCCAATCTGTAACCCACATCCATTACACCACATCTGTTCCCAATCTGTAACCCACACCCATTCCCAATCTGTAACCCACATCCACATCTGTTCCCAATCTGTAACCCACACCCATTCCCAATCTGTAACCCACATCCACTAAACCACATCTGTTCCCAATCTGTAACCCACACCCATTCCCAATCTGTAACCCACATCCATTAAACCACATCTGTTACCAATCTGTAACCCACACCCGTTCCCAATCTGTAACCCACATCCATTCACAATCTATAACAACTCACATCTGTTCCTTATTTGGTACCCTTAGTTTTGAGCCTGCTCTGTAGCCCCCATCCTTGTTACATTTGAAGTAGTCAATCAGGAACAGCTTAGGTTGCATCGTCCGACCCCAGCCTATGGAGACTGGACACAGTTAGCAGGGACTAACTATGTTAGAGACAAAAATCCTTCCCTTTGTTCTGTGTGCTCTTGCCATTACTCCCTCCACGAGGCCCACCCTTCTATAGAAGTAAATTTGCCTTGCTGAGAAATCCTTTATTTGAGTGTTCATTTTCTTTGCAACTCCAAGTTCTTATTTCCAACATTTCCCACTGCTTAGTAGACCTTCTTCTGGTAAAAAAATAAAAGCCACTTTTCAGGCCCTACTACCAGGCTTGCTGATGTTCTTAACAAATGGAGCACATGAAAAACTAAAGTTTTCAGAGCACGTTTTTTGGGTATCAGACATCACCTTTTCTTTTGGCAGGATTAGAATCATGGGCTCTATGCCTCCCAGGATGCATTGCACCACTGACAGCTCTCTCCTTACCCACCATTTGCCTACTTGTTTTCTGGAAGCGCCAGTCTTCCTTATTGGGTGAAGTGCACCATTCAAACTGCCTCAAAAAGCACCATTCAGGAAATAGAGAATTTTTTGTAGTCTTTTGAAAGGTTCCCACTATGCTGGAGTTAAGTTTTAATACATGATTATGGATATTAACACATATTTGAGTCCATAAACAACATTGTTTTAAATATTTGAATATTAACATAGATATAAGGAATTATACTGTATGTATCATTTTGGAATTTGCTGTAGTCAGTGCATATTTTGTGAAATTTTTATATGAAGATAAGATTTATTCATTGCTTTTTTATATAGTATTCCACAGTAAAAATGAAACAAGTTGTATTTATCCATTTGCCACTGTAGGATAATTAGGATATCATTACATTAAAAAAATGACAGTGCCAATGCAAACATGCTTGACAGGATGCCTTATGTACATTAGGGGGATTTTTTTTAAAAAGTAGATTTCAGACAAGCACGGTCACTCATGCCTGTAATATGAGCATTTTGAGTGGCCACGTTGGGTGGATTGCTTGAGCCCAAGAGGTTGAGACCTACTTGGGCAACACTGTGAAACCCTGTCTCTACAAAAAATACAAAAATTAGCTGGTGTGGTGGTGTGCATCTGTGGTCCCAGCTATTCAGTAGGCTGAAGTGGGAGGATTGCTTGAGCTTGAGAGGCAAGAGTTTGCAGTGAGCCATGATTGCACCACTGCACTCCAGTCTGGACCACAGAGTGAGACCCTGTCTCAAAAACATAGTAGATTTCAGAAAATAGATCTGCTGGGTTACAGGTTAAGCATATTGTGTAATGTCACTAGATATCAAAATTGTTCTCAAAAGACATGATATCAGTCTATATTTCCACAAGCAATATGCAAGAGCTCCATACAAACACATAGTTTTTGTTTGTTTCATTTCCTTGCATAAACATTCAGTATCAATAGATTTATTAATTTTTGTTCATCTAATGAGTATAAAACTATAGGACAGTATCTCATTTTAATTAGTATTTTCCTAATTATTCGTGAGACTAAGCAATTTATTATTTGTCGTTTGATATTTAGTTTTCTTCTTTTGAGAAAACTATTTTTAGAAATTAGTTTGTAGAAATTCTTTATGTATGCTGTATACTAATCATCTGATAGTGATAGTTGTATACATTAATTTAGTGATTTCTTTTTCTGATGATTTAATGTAGGTGTATAGAAACAGAACTAACTTTTACATAATTTTGTACCCTGCAATGTCGCTGAACTTATTATCTCTAATAAGCATTCTTGTGAATTCTTTGGAATTTTCTACATATAGTGTAATGTCATCTGAAAGTAGAGACAGTTTTATTTCTTCCTTCCTTATTTGGATGTCTATTATTTCCTTTTCTTGTATAATGGTTCTAGCTAGAACTTTCCACACAATGCTGAATTATCATGGTGAAAGCCTTGTCTTGTTCCTGATCTTTGTGGGAGTTATTTAGTCTTTCATAATGGAATATGATATTAGTTATTTTGTTTCCATAAATGCCTATTATCACGTTAAGAAAGCTCCCTTTGATTTCTAGTTTTCTATTTTGTTGGATTCTCTCAAACGCTTTTCCTGTATTAATTGAAATGATCATGTGGTTTTTTTTGCCTTGGTTTTATTAATGTGGTATATTATATTGATTTTCTTATGTTGCACCACCTTTGCATTATTGGTAATGGTGTATAATCTTTTAATATTCTGTTGGATTCAGTTTTCTAGTATTTTGTTAATAATTTGTTTACATTTATATTCATAAGGGATATTGTCACTGTTCTGTAATTTTCTTTTCTTGCAATGTCTATATCTGGTTTTGACATCAGAGTAATTTTGGCCCCATATTTTCACTTAGGAAATGTTTCTCCTCTTCAATTGTGTTTTGTGTGTTTTGAAAGACTTTGAGACTGGTGCAAATTCTTTAAATGTTTCATAGAATTCACCAGTGAAGCCATCTGGCTCTGGGCCTTGCTGGAAAGCTATTGATTACTAATTCAACCTCTTTAGTTGTTATAGGTCTGTTGAGTTTTTCTATTTCATGTTGAGTTAATTTAGGTAATTGTATCTTTCTAGGAATTTGTCCATTTAATTCATGTTACCTAATTTGTTCATCAACATTTTTAAAGCCCGTGTTATTTTTGCAGCGTAGTAGTAATGCCGCCACTGTCATTTCTGATTATTTTGTCTTCTCTCCTGTTTTATTTGTCAATCTACTAAAATTCTGTTCATTTTATTCATCTTTTCAAATAGCCAGCTTTTGGTTTTGTTGATTCTCTTTATTGTATTTTTATTCTCTATTTTTTATCTTTTCTGCTCTAATTGCTATTATTTCCTTCCTTCCACTGGCTTTAGGTTTACCTTGCTCTTCTTTTACTAGTTCTTCGTGTGTAAAGTTAGGTTTTCAATTTGAGATCTCTGTAGGGAAGACTCTCTTTAACTGCATTTCACCTCTACTGTCACTCCAAAACAACAATCACTGATACAGAAGAAGAATTATGTGAACAAATATGTGGGGGGGATTTCCCTATGCATTAAGCAGCAGACACCAGCTGAGTGCCTTCTAATTCAGTTCTGACACTATCTACCAGGTTAGAGGCTTAGTCACTAAGACCATCCCACATACCCTCAAACACTAGTTGCAAGTTTCTGAACAAATGGCTTCACGTTGGGGTTCCCACATCTCCTTCTTAAAATTGGGTTCATTTAATTTTCTGGAGTAGCTCACAGAACTCAGGGAAACACTTTACCAGTTTAGTATAAATAATACTGCGAAGGATACAGATAAAAAGATGCATAGGATTACGTATGGGGGAAGGGGTGCGGAGCATCCATGCTCTTCCTGGGCATGCCACCCTTCAGGAACCTCTGCATGTTCAGCTATTTGGAAGCTCTTCAAATTCAGCCCTTTTGGATTTTTATTAAAGCTTCATGATGTCAGCATTCCTTCCCCCAAAGTATAGGTCAGGACTCTTTCTGTTGGAAAGCCTGAAGACCCACAATCAGATAGGTGAGGGAAGACTAGAGTCCTGCCTTGGGGCAGGTGAAAAGAAGGTAGGAAAAGGTCAGCAGCCTCCCCCTGTGGCCTAACACACCCAACATTATAACAAAAGACTGTAACAAGGCCTAGGGAAGTTATAAGCCAGGAGACTAGGGTGAAAATCAACATGTATATCATAACACCAAAAGATCATTCTTCTTTTTAATGTACGTATTTACAGCTATAAATTTTCCTTTGAATATAGCTTATACTGCATTCCCTAAGTGTTGGTATACTATGTTTTAATTTTCATTCACCTCCTCCAAGTATTTTTAATTTCCCATGTGAGTTATTTTTTGATCCATTGGTTAAGAGTGTGTTAATTTCCACAAATTTATACATTTTCCAGTTTTCCTTGTATAATAATGCAATACTTACGATAATTTCTAGCTTTATTCTACTGTGCCTAGAAAAGACACTTGTACGATTTCAGTCTTTTAAGATTTATTGAGCTTTTATGGTGGCCATTCAATAACAAATAGGTTGCAAGCCAGATAACATTTCATGTGCATTTGAGAAGAATGTGCATTTTATTGCTGTTGGGTAAAATGTTATGTGTGTGTGTGTGTGTGTGTGTGTGTATGCTTTTAGGTCTAGTTGTTGTATAGGGTTGTATAGTCCTCTATCTGTTGTATAGTTGTTGTATAGTCCTCTATCTCCTTATTGATCTTCTTTTTAGAAGTGTTAAGCATCATTGAAAGTATTGTATTGAAGTCTTCAACTACTATTGAACTGTTTATTTCTCCCTTTGTTCTGTCAATGTTTGCTTCATATATTTTGGGGCTCAGAGTTTTGATGCATGTATGTTTATAATTGTTATATCTTTTTGATGAATTTGTGTCTTCTCTCTTTTATCAATATATAATGTCCTTTAGTTGATATATAATGGTCTTTTCATTTTTTAACAGTTTTTGACTTAAATTATATTTTGTCTGATATTAAAAGACAAACTTCATTTCTCTTCTGGTTACTATTGGCATGAAATACCTTTTTTCATCACTTCACTTTGAATGTGTTTGTGTCTTTGAATCTAAAGTGAGTCTCATGCAGACAACATATAGTTATCATTTTTTAAAAAAATTCATTCTGCCAATTGCTGCCTTAGAGAACCTAATCCCTTGACTTTAATGTAATTCTGAGAAGAACTAATTTTGATATTTTGACATTTTTCTATATGCTTCATGCCTTTATGGGTCTCATTTCTTCCATTAATACCTTCTTTTGTATTTAGTTGACTTTTTTGTAGTGAACCATTTTGATTTTCCTCTTATTCCCTTTTGCGAATATATTTTTAGAAGTTTTGTTAGTGACTACCATGGTGATTAACATCCTAAATTTATAACATCTATCTTAAATTGATACCAACTTGACTTCAATAGCATTTAAAATCTCTGCTTCTAAGTACTCCGTATTTCTCACACTTCATGTTGTTGTTCCAAATTACATGTTTATATGTGTATAATACCATAAACATATAGTTATTTTTAAAACTTCCATCTTTTAAATCATGCAGGAAATTATAAAATGACATTATAAACATAAAATACAACAATACTAGCCTTTATATTTTCTCAGGTACTTACCATTACTGAGGATCTTTATTTCTTCATATGACTTTAATTTAATGTCTAGTGTTCTTCCATTTCAACCTGAAGGAGTCCCTTTAGCATATCTCAGAGGGCAGGACATAGTGGCAATAAACTTCCTCAGCTTTTGTTTATCTGGGAAAGTCTTAATTTCTCTCTCATTTTTGAAGGACAGTTTCACCAGACATGGTATTCTTGGCTAACAGATTTGGGGGGATTTTTTCTTCTTCTTTTTCTTTTGGTACTTTAAATATGTCATCCAAATATCTTCTGGCCTTATGGTTTCTGTTGATAAGAAATCAGCTATTAATCTTTTGGAAGGTCCATTGTACATGACAAGTTGCTTCTCCCTTGCTACTTTCAAGATTCTCTTTGTCTTTTTCTTTCGGCAGTTTGACCAGTTTGTCTTTATGTGGGTCTCTTGGTGTTGGAGTTTTTTGAGATTCTTGGACTTGTAGATTTATGCCCACCATCAAATTTGGGAAGCTTTCTTTAGTATTTATTTACATATTCTTTCTTCTACTGTCTCTCTATCTCTGGGACTCTCATAATGCATATTTTGGCCCACTTGATGGTGTTCCACAGGTACCTTAAGCTCTTTTTACTTTTCTTCATTATTTTTTTCTATCTGTTTCTCAGACTCAATGTAATTGTCCTATTTTCAGATGAACTGATCTCTTGCTTGTTGAAATCTGATGTTAAAGCCCTCTAATAACATTTTCATCTTAGTAATTGTACTTTCAGATGCTGTTTCTATTTTTTGTAATTTGTGTCTCTTTATTGATATTCTAATATGGCTAATATATTGTTTTTCTTATTTCCTTTAATCATACATTACTTTTTAAAGCATATTTAAGACAATTGTTTTAATGTCTTTGTCAAGTAGGTACAACATCTGTACTTCCTCAGTGACCATTCTTTTAATTTATTTTGCTTATTTTTGTTTTGTGACTATCCTGAATGATTTTTACCAAGACTGTGTTCTTTATTGTTGAGGATCACTGAACTCTGTGTTCCTTACTTTGTGTTAAACTAGTGTATTTGAATGCCAAGCACTAAAAACAAAAATAAAATACAAAATCTGCAACAAACAAACACAACCAACAACAATCCATCTCCCTCAGTATTGCAGATTGCTTCTGAACCTGGGCACACCTTCAACATTTAGCCAGATTTGCACTAAGCCTGGAGATCAGCCCAAGGTGAAACCTTAGGTTCTTTTCAAGGCATGTGTTTTGCCCTGGGCATGCAGGGGACTTTCTAAATTTCCCTGCATTCATTTTCTTTTTAAACAACCTAATTTCCCAAAAAAACTCTCTTCAGCTTTTGCTACCAGGCCTTATGCTCTCTATTTCATGTTTCAACTATAATGTTGTGACCCACGCATTTGAGGGTTGTAACTTCAGCTTACAGTGTTTTTGAACAATCGTCACTGCTTTACCAAACTGAATTCAAAATTAAGTGAAACAGAGATGAATGCTTTGCATCAGTCCTTCAACGAATGTCTTAGACAGATTAAAACAGATATACATAACCATTTGTGAAGAAGGTCGTCTCTGCTTCCTCTGGAACTAGGGACCAAGGGCCCAAGCTACAAATGTAGACTGCCTACCACTGCCTCAAGACAAAAAAACATTGCTGCATCCAGGAGTAGGTAGGGGGAAGGTAGGTAAAACCATCACAAACTTCATTGTTGTTTCAAAGTTGCCTTTTTCTTGACTCAACATTTGCTTAGTTGCTGTAAAATTTCAACTTTTTTTCAGAGTCCTGACAAAGTTGATTCTAACAGTTTCTATTTATTTTTTGATATTTCTCTAAAGGAATGAGTTCATGAACCTGCCAACTCCACCATTTTGTTAATATTGCTCTTTGTTTCTGTTTAAGTGAATGTACTCAATAATAACATCTACATAAAATCAGTTCTTGTTAAGATATTAACGTTTTAAAAATATAAATTCTAAGAGTTTTAAATATAAATTACTCTGCAAAGGAAAAGAGCTGATAAATATCAGAAACGAATACATATTTCACTATGTTATATGATCAGAAGATTGGTGTGGTTAAAGAAAAAACATTCAAAAATCTATTACCTAACATTCAATAAAGAAAAAGTGCAAAGAAAATGCATAGTTGAAAAAAAAATTAAAAGCCAAAGCCATATCTAGTGCCAAACAGATGTTCCTAAAATTCCTATATACTGTCTCAATGAATTAAAAAAAAATCTCAACATAATTATCTCCTAATTTTGCTTTTCTGAGGGAACATTGTTAACTGTCTACCTGATAAACATTGACTTTTTCCTCCTCTCTGCCAGAATCTTGATTTTATTTAGTTAACACGAGATCTTAAGCTTCACCAGCCTTGAGCTTCTCCAACTCTAGAGGGTAAATAATGCTTATCACTGTAACCCAGTGATGGTAAATTTATATGTCTTGACTGTGATTGCTTTGGGCATACACATCACTGCCATCCTGATCAAACAAATTACTGAGGGTACAAATATTTCATTTTACCCTTAATAGCAAATATGTGCACTGTTCCACTTACATATGGGTCCTCCACCTCTACGACCCCTGAGAAAGCAAATCCAAATCTTGTCTTTCTCCTTCTCGGCCTATTCAATATGAAAACAACAATGAAGGATGAAGACACTTGTGATGGTTCACTTCCACTTGATTAATAGCAAATACATTTCTCTTCCTCATGATTTTCTTAATATTTTCTTTTCTCTATTTTCTTTTCTCTATTTAGCTCTTAGTGGCTAACTTTTGGGGGAGTCAAAAGTTATATGTGGATTTTTCACTGTGCAGGGGGTCAGTGCTCCCAACCTCTGCGTGGTTCAAGGGTCAACTGTATATGATTTGTAATAGGCACATGCTTTAATGCAATACTTTACTTGAGTACAAACTATGATGGTCTGTACATTTTGAAAAAATGGAAAGTTTTGATTGGAAACTATTTAGATAATTTAGGTGGAATATGTTTGGCCCTTAGATACCAATGGTTATTATTCATTTTCTACATCCCTTTGCTCTTTCTTTTTTCTTCTTCTTTATTTAAATATACATTTTGCATTTAATGTGATGCTACATGGTTCAACAAGTAGAATACATTCATTCTGGTCAGCTGAGCTATTTATTCAAAAAATCCAAATCGCAAATTCCTGTTTTTATTTTTAATGGGGTGCAGCAATTCAACATTCCAAAGTAAATTAAGTCCTCAATTTGTATTGGTGCTATTAGGTTCTTTTCTAGACTGGACTGAACTTCGTAGATTCTCTCAAATACAAAAAGGATTTTTAGATTACTTATTAAAGATGTAACTATCTATGCACAAGTGTAAATCAATACACATATATCAGACAGCAATAAAGTATTAACAACCCATAGGCACTGATCTCAGACATCCCAAGCAGGCTAATAATGCAAATCATTCTTTCGAAAACTATTGTATTTACCTTTTGAAGAAAATACCTAGATAGTGGAATTGAACACAAAGAATTAATAACTAGCTGAAAGTACAGCCAGGGTTTGAGACAGAAAGTGTGCATTCAGAATTCATTCTCTTAACCACAGAATTATGCTGCCAGAGAAAATCAGCAAAGTTAAACAAGTAGGAGAATGTTACATGAGAAAAGTGCATTTTCAGTAGGCTGTTTGCAATAATTCCAATTCCACGGTAAGGTTTTTGCCTTTTTAAGTTGGAGGGTTGTGAATCTGCCACTCGGTTACTATGTGTGGTGAGACTTCAGAATATGAAAGAGTGTTTAAGCTTATGCTTTCATTTGCCACTATTAAAGAAAGTAGAGTAATTCCATAATAAGACTAGTTTACAATTACATTTTTTTGTGAATAGGTCACAGGAAACTTGAAGAATTCTGTTATTTTCAGGGTGAGGTTGAATTCATTTGGGCTTTAATATCAACTATTGGTCTTTCTGCAGACAGTCACTTTCAGGGTAGAATTACTGTTTTCAGGGCAGCTTTTCACACTCTACACTGTGGCCCTGGGGATGGGTTGACTACCAACAAAAAGTTGCTGAGCTACTTTTTGGGGCATGCTCCGAGTTATTGTCCCTTTAGGACTAAAGAGGCCCTCTCCACCCCCAGTTGTAACTGTTGACTGACTTCATAAAAGACTCCAAAAAACTGAAATTTCTCTTTCTTCTGCACTCAGGATGTTTGCATTCTGTTTGTTAAAATGGAGTAATGAGCTTTACATTTTAAACACCATGTCCTAGAATTGTAACAAGCTAATTATTCAATTTAAAACACATAACAAACTAAGCTTCCTGTTAACAAGTGGCATTTTTGATCCACCAATTATCTGGACAAATATTATGATGGTCAGTTTTCTCATATGTTCTGCTTTCAATTTACTTCATGATTCAATTAAACAGTTGTCAATACATGACAAGAAAAATAAGCTCCCTAGTCCATTGTGGCCAAGACATACCATTAACATTGATATCTAATACACAAGTTATTGCACACTGAGATATCTTAATAGTTGGATAACATCCTTCTTTTAAAATAATATGTGTGGATTGCAGATTTTGCAGTCTAGGCACAAAAGATACCTTCTGAATCCTTCTATTATTCAGAAAGTAATTAAAATCAACCAATTACAAAGACAAGAAGAGCAAAAAATTGTCATCTCCTGATGAATGTATTATGAATTGGAGTCAATTATTGTTATGCATTTCTATTACACTTGGCCTTTGTAATCTGGAAGCTATAAACTTCAATACGTTCAATTCAACATATAAGTCATTACATTAGAAAATTCCATTTAAAAACCTATAGAAGTTAAAACGGTTTAAATATAGATATAAATGGTAAGTATGAAGGTTTTCAATGTGTTAATCCTGTAATTTAAAAATATTATTTGGGCAATATTCTTAATCTCTTAAATATTCATTAAATGGATTTTATAGGAAGCAGGTAATAAAATCATTTTTGAGCAGTGATTTCATAGTTGTGAATGAAAATATGGTGCATTATAAAGTGCAAGTGACTCCAGCATCTTCAGAATGTGAACAGGCTCTTGTCCCCCACTGTCGAATTTTACATTCTTCAATAGATGATTCTCTCCCAAAACAATACACTTCATTCAGCCATATTGGACCAGTACCTGCAATAATGAGGTACAAGTGCATTAGTAAATTTAGAGTTTAGTGCTTCTGTTCGTGTGGGGCAAAGCCATTAATTCCTTCACTAATTAAACAGAAAAAATGTTTATTATTTTCTGTATGCAAGTTCTGTGCTCTCTAGTAGGAATCAAACATGAATCTCCTGCTTCAGAACACTTTAAACTGTTAACATGTAAACTACTAAAATGCAAAGTAACAAGAGCTATAACAAAGGTACCTACACAGTTCTATGAAAGTGGAGATTAAGAATTTTTTAACGGATTTGACAAATTAGTTTTATTAATCTAAAAATAAAGAAGAAAGTTTCAGCCTTAATAATCATGGGTGTATGTAATAACCTGATGATCCAAGTGTATATGTATGTCAAAGGGTCTTGGGGGTATATTTGCATGTAAGATAAACTGGAAAAAGGAAAACTTAATCACAGCATCTTCCTCCTTTTCTTATCTTCCCATGTATTTCAATTTATGTCTGCCTGGTTTATCAAATACATTATCTATTTTTAATTAAAGTAGATCTAATCCAATCAGCCAAGGGCCTGCAAACCATCCTGTAAGGAAACCATGGATTAAGAATGTTACTAATTGCAAGCACAAACAAACAGCAAGAAAATGATAGAGCAAAGGTTTTCCTGAGCTGATCAATTATGAGAGTGGTAATAGTAAGTTGGAGAGCCCAAGTATTTTGTGAGGTGTTTATAACAGTATTGAGCCTTTTTGACTTGAAATTTTAAGGCAGAAGAAGGAAAAGAGTAAAGGAATATGATCTCAAAATCAGAAACTTTGCCCGGGATACTTTTTAGTTCCCAAATTAATCTTACTAGGCATGGCATGTTCCCTTTTGTGTTTGTGATTGTATGTGTGAGCATGTTTGTATATGTATATGTGTTTGTATATCTGTGTTTCCTTTTAAGTATATGAAGTCTATAAAAACATTTTGAAAGCCTCAAAGGGCTACTTAAAAATACATGCAAATACAAACAATTGTGCAAATAGTAAGACTATTCCCACGTTAATACAGGAGGAAGCCAAACTACTGAGACATTTGTAAATTGTATCTATTATATTTATTGTCATTTATAAATTGTATAAACAAACAGAAATTAAACTTTTGGTGAAAGCCATGGCTCTGTCATAATTTGGAGAGTGTGAGAATGGCTCCATGAATTCTGAACCTGGGCTACTGTGATGCTTTTGCATTATATTTTGTAGGTCTAGTCAGTGAATTTAGATTTCAGCAGTGCAGAATTTGTACAATCCAGGAAAAGGAAATTGAGAGTGGGAATTCTCCAAATGTCTACAGCACCAGCAAGGTCATCCCAACATGAACAGCAAAGACATTATTTAGTTGATTAATGTGCTGACATGTAATCACATGTTTTTGGAAACTACAGTAAGGGAATTCATGAATGTTAGAATACCAAGGTTGTGGTCACAATAATGAAAACTTAAGTCCACTCTTCTAAGAATTTTATGTGACAGGAAACACACATTTGATGTATTATTCCATGGAATCCTCAAATAAATTTCAAAAACTGAATGCCATTATTGTGTCATTTTACTGTTTAGGAAACTGAAAATCAGCGAGGATAAGGAACTGTGCGTACTCAAAGTCACATAGCATTCCCACCCCGTGTCTACCCTGAGCTACTGCCTTTAATCAATGACTTACTGCAACCTCCTTCATTGTTAGACTTACTTATTTAGCAAATCTGCTTTGAGTGCCTACATGAGTGAACAAGACCAAATTCCATACTCTTGTGGACTGACTTCCTGGGAGGGCTTATGTTCTACATAGATGAAGCAACTGAAATCACATATGCAATCATGCCAGAGCAAATACCATATCTAGAGCCTCTGATTCTTATTCCGGTTATTTTTCCTCTGAGGACACATGGATGTGACAAATGTATTGTGGAATTTGGTATCTCAGTCTTTTGCTATGTGGAAAAGTTTCAGACAGAGTGAAATTTTTTTAAGCGCTTGTGTATAAGGTAACATGCTAGGTCTTTTCACATACATTTCTAAATTTACTTTTTATAATAACCTTGTTAAATAATGGTAATTATCTTCATTTCATAAATTTCATAGATACATAAACTGAGACTCAGAAAGGGTGTATGACTTTCTCAAAATTACAAACAATAGATCCAGGCAACAGAACATCATGACACTTAAACCATAGTGGTATTTATTGGTTACACAGATGTCTAGAGAGAATTATAGAAGTAATTTCCAAAGATTTGTTGTTTTATTTTTACATTAATATATTCAAGACTATTGAGCCCAGGGGAAAAGTTTATTTAATACATATTTTCCATCTCATTCCAAATTGTTTTCTGCATTAAAAAATTAATGCAGAGATAGTATAAAACTCATAAAATTTTATCCTTGTGTAAACCAATGAGATAAAAAACAAATTTGTTTTTATTTCTTTAGATAATAACTGTTACTCAAGGATTTTCGTTGTTGGGGCTGTCATTGTTATTATTTTCTTTGTGCCTCTGAACTATTATTTCTAGTCAGTGGAAAGCTGTACAACAAGTATGTGTGTTTCTTAGATATGCTTTTAGTCTCTAATCCTCTTCCTCTCTTTCTCTCCCTCTCATCTTTCCACCTGTATACCTAGCCATATATACATCTATGATTTCCTTTATAATTTGAGGATTGTATGGATTGATATTGATTTTATATATATATATGATATATGATATTGATTTTATATATACATGAAAGATATATATTTTGAGACAGAGCCTCCCTCTGTCGCTCAGGCTGTAGAGCAATGGCGTGATCTTGGCTCACTGCAACCTCCGCCTCCTGGGTTCAAATGATTCTCCTGCCTCAGCCTCCTGAGTAGCTGGGATTACAGGTGTGCACCACCACGCCCAGCTAATTCTTGTATTTTTAGTTGAGACGGGGTTTCACCATGTTCGCCAGGATGGTCTTGATCTCTTGACCTTGTGATCCACCCACCTCAGCCTCCCAACATGCTGGGATTACAGGGGTGAGCCACTGCACCTGGCCTCCTCTTAACCTCTTTATAAAAAATGAAAGATACTGATATTTCTTTGGGATATTTGGGTATCTTTAATTTACCAGCATTTCTATGAAAAATATAAGATAATCAGTTTCATACATCACCCAGATATATTATAAAATGATGAGATTTGAGATCAGCTGCTGAATAGATAAAAGGGGGAGCAAATATCATTAATAGTTAAAAGTGTCTGAATGTGTATTTTCATTATATCTAGTCATGGCTGAGTGACATAAATTTCTATCACTTTTAAGCCTAGTTGGGAAGTGTTTTGTGAACAGCATCTGCTTTGAGAAAAACATGGTGAATTAAAGTAGAAAACACTGTGGGAATCAAAGTAGAGAAGAATGGGTAAATAGTGCGTATAGTTTGGATTCTAGTTTTGTGCTTATAGAGAAACTGCTTATTTTTCCTCAATTTTATGATATGCAGAATAAAGGGGTAAGGGTAACATAGCTTTAAGACTTTGTCTACCTTTAATATTTCATGATTTTAAGATTCTGAAGAAGCAAGCTCTTTAGAAATGAAGTTGTGAAGTATAAAGGACTTGGAAGAATGTTCCATCTGGCGGAGAAAGCATGGCATGAGAGCCAGGTTAAGGCATGAATCTTGACCTGTCTTCCCACCCCCATGCACCCACAACCAACATAATGACTACGTAAATGTGTACAAGTTTGGTGACCTCTGCTAGCCCTACTTATTTTCTCTATGGAAAAAAAAAAAAAGCTATTTTTCTATGATTACCCAGCTCTATGGATCGGCCCTATATTACTTTCCATAATATTTGACATTCAAACATTTACATTTTAAAACATTCAACATTCAAAGAGCAGTATGTAAAACTTTGACTTGTGACCCTTTGATATATTTATTTGTCTTTGAGATTAGTTTTACTCCCATTCATTGAAAGATAGTTCAGAGGTATAGAGTTGCATTTTTTGATTGCCTTCTGTTTACGTTTACGATTTTTTTTTTAATTTCACATAGAAAATTGCTTATGGTATATGAAAGTGGTAATAAAAAAGCAAAGAGAAGTTATCTAAGAATAACTTCTAAATGGCATTTATGTTTAGATGTTACTTTTGTTTCTGTTTTCAGGTTTGGAATTTCAGCCTTCTAAACTCAGGAGAAGACGCAATAGTTACTCCAGATCTTACTTCCTTCACCAGCATCCATACAGGCTCAGATATACCTGGAGCAAATTCTTGGAGGTAGCACTGTTGTCTGATAAAGCTCATCCAAGTTTGCTGCAGGGAGACCACAGCCGCAAGAGCTTGGAAAGCCTGGATAGAGGGCCAAAAGTACTCACTCTCCTTTCGCTGTCCTGTGCATTGATGAACAGTAGATGCCCCTCAGTGCTTACTTAATTAAACTTGTTTTGACTAGTCAGAAAAAAGGTGCATCCAAATGAAAGAACCTATTTAAAGGAGCATGCTTGAAACTTTATTACTGTAAGTCATTTTACTGGCAACTGCAAAACTAATTGTTCTTAAAACTAACAAGGATTCTATCTGCTAAGCCAGGTTTGCTATTTAATACTAGAAAAAAAATATGTGGAGACTGTCCAAAAATTATATTCTTTCTGCAATGAGGGATTACATAAAGAGGATTCATTTAAGTTGTTTTCTGGCTGGGCACGGTGACTCATGCCTGTAATCCCAGCACTCTGGGAGGCCAAGGTGGCCAGATCTCGTGAGGTCAGGAGTTCGAGACCAGCCTGACCACCATGGAGAAACCCCATCTCTACTAAATACACAAAAAATTAGCTGGGTGTGGTGGAGCATGCCTGTAATCCCAGCTCCTCGGGAGGCTGAGGTAGGAGAATCGCTTGAACCTGGGAGGCAGAGGTTGTGGTGAGCAGAGATTGCGCCATTGCACTCTGGCCTGGGCAAAAAAGAGTGAAACTCCATCTCAAAAAAATAAAGAAATAAAACTTGTTTTCCTTTTTGTTTCAATTTTGGTAATTATGTACAATATGATATGAACCTGATTCTTCTCACTTTCCTAAGAGAATGATAAATAATTAAAACATTAATGCATGTTTCTCTTTCACTTCTTTACTCATCCACTCACTTTTCTAAGTTTCTTTTCTTGTCTCTGCTCTGCATTCAAAATTGCTTTTTCTTTTTCTCTTACAGTGAAACTGTAAATTTAAGGTGGAGGAGTGAAAAAATGAGGAATGTTTTAAACAGCTTTCCATAAAAACCTCGTTAGCCATGTCAAATCCCCAATCAGTTAATAATGTAAGGCTGTCTCTTGAAATACAATGTCCAGTGAAGTAGATCGTAAAACTTACTTTTCAAATCATTTTCTTCAGAACAAATAATGTTGGTTCTATTTCTTTCTCTCAGCTCATTTTGCTTTAATATTTTAAAATTCGCATAATTATTCTTTAGTTGTTTGGTACTGAACTCTAGGCAGGGAGTGGAAACAAGAGCTAAGTCAAACCAGGTGTAGTAGCTCACACCTGTCATTCCAATACTTCGGGAAGCTGAGGCAGAAGGATTGCTTGACACTAGGAGTTTTAAATGAGCCTGAGCCACATAGCAAGGCCCTGTCTTGATAAGAAATTAAGATTTAAAAAAAAATTAGCCAGGTATGTGGTGCATGCCTGTGGTCCCGAGAAACTCTGGAGGCGAAGGTGGGAGGATCACGTGAGTGTGCAGGAGTTTGAGGCTGCATTAAGCTGTGGTTGTACCATTGTACTCCAGCCTAGGTGACAGAGTAAGACCCTGTCTATAAAATAAACAAGCAAAATCTAAGTCACATTAGTGGGATATCTAGTTTGAATTATCCTTGGAATATCACTGATGTCAATATACAATGTAATAGTGATCTGACTCTTTCAAAGATAATAGCAAATAAATGTGTGATTATACAGTTTGTATTGCTGCTAGGAGTGATCTCTTTCAGTATTGAGCAATACAACATTGTGAGTCTGATTTTGTAGCAGGTGCTTTCCATATGCTAGTTAACTTAGACTTCAAGACAAATCCGCCAGATTGGTATCATTCTCATTTTACTGGAAAGGAAATTGAAATTCTGAAACACAATAACCACAGCTAAAGTTTAAACTTGCAATATTTTAAGTTAGCAAACTCCTAATCTTTCCAGTTTGCTTCACTAGATGCTGAAAAATGTAAAAGGATTGTTTGATAATAATAAAACTCTGAGACAATGTACAGAATCACCAACTACCATAAACAAACAGCCTCCTAAAACTTTAGACAAATTATGTCAAGAAAACTTGAGAGACTTACTTCACATAGCCAAGTAAATAATTTCACATGAGACTAAACTCTGTCATTTTATTCTTATTTAAACTTAAACAAACAAACAAACAAAACATAAAAAAAAAACCATTCTCTTCTTAGTATCTCAGTATACCTATTTTCTTCTTTTCTTACCAGTTCTTTAGACCAGAAATCCCTATCTTATGGAGATATAAGTAGGAATGAATAAAAGCTTTGAGGAAAATACTGTTTTACTCGTGAGACTAAGCCTTAAAGTTAATGCAATTTTAGGGCAATAGTCTTCCACTATGTGTTTCTCACCTATGTTTGTAACTCTGGTGGAAAAATATCTTTGAAGTCCATGGCAAAGCTTCATGCTCAGAGAAAAAATAAAGCTACAGACGATGTCTTGTTCACTTTCATACCACAGGTTGTATTTTGCCAGCACTTACTCATTTTCCTTGAATTAAAGTACGTATACTACTACTGTTGCTCTCCATTTGATTTTCTTTGTAATAGACGAAAAAGGCTCACCTCAACCAGTGTACTACCAGGCTAGTTTCTTTTTTTTTT
>NW_012114488.1:2799674-2855830 GCF_000951035.1 Colobus angolensis palliatus | reverse complement strand
CGATTCCTCAAGGATCTGGAACTAGATGTACCATATGACCCAGCCATCCCACTACTGGGTATATACCCAAAGGATTATAAATTATTCTACTATAAATTATTCTACTACAAAGACACAGGCTAGTTTCTTAAAGCAAGGGTCCCCAGCCCACAGACCATGGACCATTAGTGGTCCATGGCAGGCGAGCGAACAAATCTTCATCTGTATTTACAGCCGCCCCCTATCACTCACATTACTGCCTGAGTGCTGCCTCCTGTCAGATGAGTGGCAGCATTAACTTCTTATAGGAACACAAATCGTATTGTCAGTTACACATGTGAGGGATGTAGGTTGCATTCTCCTTATGAGAGTCTAACGTCTGATGATCTGAGATGGGGCTGCAGCCGTGATGCTAGAGCTGGGGAGTGGCTGCAAATAAAGATTAACATCAGCAGAGAGGTGTGACGGCACAGAGGCAATAATAAATCAATTGCTTGCAGACTCATATCAAAACCCTGTCAGTGAGTGGCAAGTGACAAGCTGCATCTGAGGGCAGGCTTTAGAGTGGAAAGTGAGTCGATATACTTCAGTTGTACAGCTGCATTTGGTGCCTTTAAAAGTATGTTTGAGACAACTTCAAATCTCCATACCTTCTGGATTAAAGTTTCAAAGCAGAATATCCTGAAACTGCCACAAAAGCACCGAAAAGGCTGCTTCCATTTCCAACATCCTATCTTAGTGAAGCAGGGTTTTCTGCAGTGACGGCAACCAAAATGAGATTATGGAGTAGACTGGACATAAGCAACACACTTTGGGTGTCACTGTCTCCCATAAGCCCCAGATGGGACCGTCTAGTTACAGGAAAGCAAGCTCAGAGCTCCCACTGATTCCACATAGTGAGTGGTATAATCTACATCATAATGACTTGTATAATCATTTCATTATATATTACAGTATAGTAATCACAGAAATAATGTGCACAAAAAATGTCATGTGCTTGAATCATCCCCAAACCTTCTCCCATCCTTGGTCCAGAGAAAAACTGTCTTCCATAAACCTGGTCCCTGGTGCCAAAACGGTTGGGAAGCACTATCTTAAAGAAACAATGCTAAAGGCTGAGTTGTCAAATCCTGCACAATGTAAGCATCAAAATAGTTCATCCAGACCAGTGGTATTTTAGGGTACTTTTCTTTTCTTATACTGAGCTTGTCTGCATTTATTATATTATCTAAATAACTGGCAATTTTTATACTTCATTTGTCAGCAAAAGCACATCTTGAGAATCCAAAACATCCACATGCTTTTATTTCTAAAGCTGAAGAATCTTCAGTCATTTACCAGGTGACTAAGAACATGGATAATAATCGTTATGTCCTCTATTAGAACTCTGGGTGTCCCCTTCATAGATGGTAATAGTCACTGGAAATGTTTTATGTGATTATGTATTTAAAATAAATGGCCTTTCATTCTGTGGATGCTAGTTATCATAGAAATGGATTCTGTTCCCACAAAAAAATTTGGAAACGTGGGCTGGGTGTGGTGGCTCACACCTGTCATCCCAGCACTTTGGGAAGCCAAGGTGGGTAGATAGCTTGAGCCAAGGAGTTTGAGACCAGCCTGGGCAACATGATGAAACCCCGTAGCTACCAAAAATATAAAACTAGCCAGGCATGGTGGCGCATGCTGGCAGTCACAGCTTCTCAGGGGCCTGAGGAGGGAGAATCACTTGAACCCAGGAGGCAGAGGTTGCAGTGAGCCGAGACTGCGCCCTGCACTCCAGCCCGGGTGATAGAGGGAGACCTGTCTCCAAAACCAAAAAAAAAAACAAAAAACAAAACAAAACAAAAAAACAATGTGGAAACTCAGATTGGAAGCTCAGTCTTGTTAAATAACTGAGGGCATCATTTAATTCTCTAGGGATGAAGAGTTGAGGATTATTTTTTTATTTTTCCTCTTCTCTAAAACAACAAAATAGAAAGACAAAACAAAAGCAAATATCTAGCTGTTGACCTTGAAAATATCTTACTGTTTTACTTTTGGAGATAAATTTTATAGATGCAGGAATGATTTCAAACCCACACTTTTCAACCTGGGAACAACGTTCTAAATATGGGACAGGGATGGAAAATATGGAAACTCCAGAGATCTCTTTGAAGCTATTTATTGCCTTTATTTTTTCTATGTAAACCTTTAGGGTGCAAGTTAAAAACTGGGGCCAGAGGCTGAACCTGGCTACAGAAGTTTCTACACATTACCACTCTGTTTTCTAACATCTCTTCTCTTTATAAAATTAAATTATCCTTCTGGGATCTGAAGACTCTAGAACCTGAGACTTTGGCTTAAATCCATCTCTTAAACCTAACACGGTAATAATACTAATTTTTTTTGAGATGGAATATCACTCTGTCACCCATGGTGGAGTACAGCTTGGCTCACTGCAACCTCCACCTTCTGGGTTCAAGTGATTCTCCTGCCTCAGCCTCCCAAGTAGCTGGGATTACAGGCGTGCACCACCATGCCTGGCTAATTTTTGTATTTTTAGTAGAGATGGGGTTTCACCATGTTGGTCAGGCTGGTGTCAAACTCCTGATCTCAAGTGATCCACCCACCTCGACATCCCAAAGTGCTGGGATTACAGGTGTGAGCCACCATGCCCAGCCTAATATGAAAATCATTTCAGGTAAAATAGTAAAGGATGTAATTGTGACCTATTATTAATACTATGCAGGTATTTAACACAATGCCTGGCACATAGTCATTACTCAATAAATCATAGCATATTAGCACTTGGTAATATCTTCTAGGCATTTGAGAAGTTCATCTTACCTTTTTCTAGTTTTCTGTAAAAATTTGCTTTTCAGAGACAGGCCTTGCTCTGTCACCCAGGCTGGAGTGCAGTGGCCTGTCCTTGGTTCCTGTAACCTGGAACTCCTGAGCCCAAGCGACCCTCCCACCTCAGCCTCTGTAGTAGCTAGGACTGCAGGTGCATGCTATCATGCCTGGCTTTTTTTTTTTTTTTTAATTGGTAGCGATAGGATCTTACTATGCTGTCCACGCTGGTCTTGAACTCATTTATTCTAGTGATCTTCCCGCTTCAGCCTCCCAAAGTGCTGGGACTATAACTGTGAGTCACTGTACCCAGCCTAGACTATGTTCCTGTCACTACTTTGTTCTGTGTCATTAGAGAATGCCTGCATTTCATGTTTTTTTAAAACAAAACTTTCTGACCAAGTATCGGTGGCTCACACCTGTAATCCCGCACTGTAGGTGGCCGAGGCACGCAGATTACGAGGTCAGGAGATCAAGACCATCCTGGCTAATGTGGTGAAACCCCGTCTCTACTAAGAATACAGAAAATAAGCCGGGCGTGGGGGCGCACGGCTGTAGTCCCAGCTTCTAGGGAGGCTGAGGGAGGAGAATCGCTTGAACCCGGGAGGCAGAGATTGCAGTGAACCGAGATCGCGCCACTGCACTCCAGCCTGGGCGACAGAATGAGACCGCGTCTCAAACAGCAGCAACAACAACAACAAACCCCACAAGATTTTCTTTCAATTACCTTGTCCAAAATGAGCTGCCTTGTGCACGGCTTGAACACCTGGGTATCCCAAACTCCTACAGACGACCTGTCCAACACGCACTTCCCAGCGATCGTCACAAATTGTACCCCACTGGCCGCTGTGGAGTATCTCCACTCTCCCCTCGTGAGGGCCGCTCCCACCGACCAGTCGAACTTTCTTAAATGGAGCTGTTAAAAAAAAAAAAAAAAAAAGCAAGGACTAATTATGTACACATTGCTTTATAGCACCTTTTTAACACACACAGAAAAACAGTTTAGCACATTTTTTCAATAAGTTAAACTATTGGAATAAATGTTAAACTTTCTAGCACCACCTATTGGTAAAGAGTTTAACTGCAAATATTGCAGTTTTAACAGTTGAAGGGCAAAATCCAACCTGCCTTACATGTAAGTTATATACATATGAGGACACTTCAAAGATTATATTCCAATGACTTTCAATTTTAACAGATACAAGTTTACTGTCATATAGATCTTTCATACCATTGAAAAATTATAACTAAATGCTTCATTATTTTCTTGACATGAAAACATACAAACTTATGAACATATAATGCAGAGATTTTCAATGGTATAGGAGGTCGGGGAGCAGATATTTTAGAATATCACAAACACAAAAATAGGTGGCCAAACTTCATATCTTTTACCAAGGGAAACAAGGGAACTATAGTGACAACATTCATTTAGAAATAGCAAAGACTTTCCTTGTAGTGAGGTTCCTGGATTCTGTACCAAAGTTTTTTGTGTTTTTCTTTTACAGAAAAAAATATTAACTAGATGTAAAATCAGACAATTTTGTGTATTTTGAGAAATGATTCAAATAGTAAAAACAAAGAAATAACTTTGTTTACAATTATGAAAGTAATTTTGTTCTATAGTGTCTAATCAAAATGACCATGTGTACAATAAACTTTTGTAAACTCTTGATCCTGCTACAGAAAGATTTATATAAATATGAAATGGCTCTTTTCTCTTTTTAAAAACCAATATATATACACTTTGACCTAGGGACAGATTAAATAAAATAGTACAACAAATATTATAAGAGCAATTCACTTGGTGTATGAAAATTCTTTTAAACAGCCTGTATTATTCTGCTACATATTTGTTTAGAAAATTATTTGGCTAAAGAACAGAATGAAAGGCAGAGATGAAAAATGTTTTTTAAAATTTAGTTAATACCAGATAAAAATAACAATATTTTCTAATAATCATAAAACAAATTAATGTAAGTCTATTTAAACAAAACATATCTTTTCAAATATAAGTTTGAG
Source organism: Colobus angolensis palliatus (assembly GCF_000951035.1). Lineage (NCBI taxonomy): Eukaryota > Metazoa > Chordata > Mammalia > Primates > Cercopithecidae > Colobus > Colobus angolensis. The sequence goes on along the minus strand of NW_012114488.1, from coordinate 2,851,000 downwards.
GAATGTTATATTATAAAAAAGCAAGATGTAATTTTTACAACAAAAGTATCTCTCTAATACGAAAACAGAGTTTTAGGGTATGGCTTTTTGGAGCTTAATAAATTGAAGAACTATTCAGTAACTTTTTTTTCTCCAATTTGAATTCATTCTGTTAGAATGGTAATCTAATAACATTGAAAGTTATTAGATTATCATTCCAACAAATGTTTTTAACTTATGCTTATTACTGTTTTAACAGTAATTTAATAACATTTAAAATTATTAGATTACTGACAATTTCCTGTAATGAAACTGAGTGACGTGAGCCATGCAGAAACATAAAAGGTGGCATGTTACTATATATATAATTATATTTATTATCTTGATTCTTCCAAAATATAATTCAGTGCTAAATACTGAATTAGTGTAAGCATGCCTGAGTGGATAAGCCCTTCTTCACTTAATAAGCATAAGTTAAAAATGTTTTTAAAAATGAAAATAATTTGTTTATGGTATCTCAGCTTTCATTTACTAGTAAAATTCCTGAGTGGCCCGATCATTTCCTGTAATTGCCTAAAGAAAATGAGAAAGAAAAATCCAACAATGGATTGTGAGAAGTCTTTACATATTAGAGTCATGTTTTGTTAACTAGTATGATATCCAAATGTTTATTTTTATACAAGTCAAATACATCTAAACATAATATATTTATCATGCATGCATACTATGAAATTTCAGGCATATTCAAACATTAGATTATATAAGCATCATTGTCCTGTTGTCCAAACAAGTGTATGTAAGTATTCTCACTGCCCACTGTTTACCTCTTACTCCTTCCAAAATGTCATGAATGAGCCATGCTTGTCCTGGAGCAGTGGTTCTCAAACAATAATATGTAGCAGAACAAGCTCCCAATAGCTAATGCTGTTGGTCCAGGGACCACACTTTGAGAACCACTAACCTAGATGATTGCAGTATATATTTAGAAGAGGAGACATATTATATCAGAAACAGATGGTGCTGCTGATACAATCCTTTGATCTCATTTATTGCAAAGAGAATGGCTGACTGTAAATTTCTACCAAATTCTCTATGCTCAAAGGATCCTGAGGGGGAGCAGGTACATGTATTCAAATTCTTCAGGGCCAAATATGTTTGGGTATGCTGATCCATATCTGTCACCTGAAATATTGTTCAGTTATAAATCAACTATTAATAGGTGACCACACATTGCTGATTCTTGACCATCTCTGAAGTAATACAGAGGAAAGGTATCTGAATAGGTCAGTAGACTCATTTGAGAGTTGGCTTCACCTGCCATTCAGCTGCTCTGTTTTGGTGATGTAGAAAAGTTCGTTTTGTCATGAACCTTGATCATAGCATTCGCTCTGTAAGACTGAAGGATCGAAACTTCTCTGAAACTAGCTAACTCATTGTCATAGATATGTAAAACATGTCTATGGTTTCTTTGGCATCAAGCTAATATATTTAGTCAGATAGAGCTTTTTTTTTTCTATTTGGGTATTTCTATCTTGTATATAAAGATTTCAAAAGACACATGTGTGTGTGTGTGTGTGTGTGTGTGTGTATGTGTGTGTGTGTATGTGTTTCTGGATAGCTGTTTCCTGTTAACTTTATTTGTGTAGACATTTTCTAGATCCAAATCAAATAAACACAGATAGGCATTGACTATGTGCCTAAACAATGAATCCCTGTATTATTACTATTTAATTGGTGCAAAAACAGAAACAGAAACTAAAGTAACTTACACCAAAACCAAAATAATACTGTATTTTAAGGATCATTGGATGTTTCATAGAACCGAAGGATAACATTATAGTTAGGAATCTGGAATAGCCGACCCAAGACCCGAATCCGCTTAGGAGGCTCCAACTTGTACCCAAGCTTCTTTCTGTAGGTTGCTTTCTTCTTCTTTCTGTTGTTGCAAGCTAGATATCTTTGCTCTCCTGTTCACTTGATAGAACATGTCTGTTAACAGCTCCTAAGTTTATGTTTTACAGTTTCTTTCTCGATGACAGTTACTGTCTCTTTCTCAGTGACAGACTGACAGTTCTAACACTCACCTAACTTGATATTTTACAGCCTATTTCTTAGTGATAGATTCTAAAATATCCAGGGAAGTTCTTCAGTGGCCTAGTTTGGGCCAAATGCCCATCTGCGGACTGGACAAACAGGCAGCGCCACTTGCATGGACATGGCATTCCCAGAATGAGAATGGGGAGGCATTTCCTTATTGAAAGAGTTTTGAGCAGACAACATATATTAAGTCCATTCCATAAAAGATATTTTAATAATCTTGCTGCTTTTATGCAAATATTTGCTGTTTCCTTACAGAACAAGTTTGGGAATCCCTGATAGAATTACAAACATAGTAGACTAGAATGATAGAGGACTTCATGAGAATACTCTTGCCAAGTGACTCGTGGAATAAATAAGGTCACGATTAATCTCTGTTCACGTTTCCAGTCTAACCCTTGAGAAATTCTGCTTACCTGCATTGCTTTGTCTGCTTACTTTAGTTATATTACTACTCACATTTTTCAAATAAGTCTCATTCTTCTTTATTCCTGGGGCTTTGGTTCCTGTCTGGAATGTTCCTTCTTCCCTTCCCACTTCCCCTCTCATTTCTACACTCTCAATCTCCAAATTTGGATTGGTTACTCTATAGCACTATCACAGATGCTATACCAAACCACAGCAAATTTGTTTGTTTCCCCCCTTAGACTGAAAGAAACCCCTTATGGACATCTTTTCAGCATCTGACAAAATGCAGGTTGTCACTTAGTAGTCACGTGAGGAAGAGTTATAGCATGAATGAGTAAATGAATGAATGGTGAGTTTCTCTTGATACATGAACTGCATTACCCAGTGAGATTAAATTGACAAATGCTTAAAATATCAAATCATAGAAGAAACAGAATTTAATATTTCATAAGTCTTTAGAGGGAATAGAATATAGTTTCTATGTGTAGAAACAGAAAAATCATGAAGGAAAGACTGATTTAACTGGCATAAACATGAGTGTTTTTAGGGAAAAAACGCATATGGCTGGCTACTGAGAGCCTCTCCATATACGAGGGTTTGGTGGGAGGCTCTGATCAGAGAAGCCTGAGACATTAGAAAATCTGATTTTGTCAGCTCAGTGAGCAGATCTATCTCTTAGAGGCAGACTAATGTTAAACAGAATCTCAGGACTAAATGTCAATTCAATTTACAATGAGAAATATAATTGCCTCAAAAACTGGAATTTTTGAATCTGCTTCACAAGGCCATTTTCTCCCCTTGGGCAATCTGCATGGGAAGCCAAATCACAGGCAGTGAACTCTTAGTTTAATTAATTTATTAATTTACAATGAGACCTAGCAGTGAGATTTTGCTTCTGGGACTGGCCAGTGATCTTTGGTTACCACATTATTCTTTATATATGTTAATACATTCAGTCAGGTTAAATGATGTGACATATCTCTGGGCATTCATTGAATCTTCATTCTATAGTTTAACTTTTTAAAGGCAATCTCACTATTCTTATGTCCCAGTTCTTTACATCTCTATGACAGTGAGTTATCTAGTTTCAGAGAAGTTTCAATCCTTTCTTTAGGAAAGAACCGGGACATAAGAATAATATATACATATATAACAAATGCACAAAAACATGAATGGAAGGAAACAAACTCCAGGATGAAGGTTTACCCTGGAAAGGAAGACAGGTAGACATACTGGGACTTCAACTCTGTTCATAACATTATATTTCTTTTAAACATTTAAAAAAATTTTTCTTTAGAGACAAGATGTCCCTGTGCCTCCCAGATTGAAGTCTGTGGTGCAATGATAGCTCACTGCGGCCTCAAACTCCTGGGCTCAAGTGATCCTCCTGCCTCAGCCGCCCAAGTAGCTGGGATTACAGGCGTATGCCACCACACCCAACTAATTTAAACATTTTTTGTAGAGAAGGAGGTCTTACTATGTTGCACAGACTAGTCTCAAACTCCTAAGCTCAAGTGATCTTCCTGCCTTGGCCCCCCAAGGTGATGCCATTACAGGTAGGAGCCCCTGCACCCAGCCAAAATTATATTTCTTAAAAAACAAATACTTGTAGTCAAGACGGTAAATGTGAACATTTCAAAGGTCCAAGTGGTGTACATATGACGGTGTATTAGCTATTTATGATAAGTGTTATTTCTTTTATTTTTGAAAAATATTTTGTTTAAAGAAGGAAACAACACATTCACAGCAATGTTGACAGAGCCATACTGGAACACTGAACAAATTATTTAAAGTGTTCCATATACAAGTCAACCCTTAAAAGTTAGAGAAAAGATACTATGAATCTATTAATCACTGTGAGAAAGACAACATTTAAACTTGAAAAGTCAGGGAACATGTAAGGTCTTCTTTGCATGTGTCAACTACCACTACTCATTGGAAAGAAATAACTGACGTTAGAAATGACTTTTGAGGAGCATAACAGTTATTATCCTATTGTTTACTCACACTCACGATTTCTTTTTTGTATCATTTTTTGGAATTAGGATTTAGGTTAAATGTATTACAATGCAAGTTATGATATTTGAGATGCAAATGTAACACAGAAATTTAAAAAAAATCTGCTTGCAGTTTGACCTGGAAGTTCTTACAACATGGCAAAATTCCTTTAAGAAAATAACTGATCCTTTATTTAAGATAATTACCTTACTGAGATACTTAGCAATGAAATGTACAACCCAAATATCAGATACCTGCAGAAACTGAGTTAAATTTCTTTAGAAAATTTCTCTAGAAAAATAACATAACAGATTGTGTTACTCCTAAAGTCAGAGAGACAACTATTTTGGAGATCCTGGGACAGAGTCAAGAGGAGATATTTTTGTATTTTTTGAAGAGACGGGAATTCACCATGTAGCCTACGCTGATCTCCAACTCCTGAGCTCAAGCGATTTGCTTACTTTGGCCTCCCAAAGTACTGGGATTACAGACATAAACCACTGCACCTGGCCATAGGTGTAATTTTGCACAGTTTACTTAATGGTTCTAAATCCTCAAGGGGAAGACATCAGAGTGACAGATTCCTTGTGGGGATTAAGTACAGGAGGTATAGAAAGTGCTTTTCAGAGTATCTGGTTTATTCTACATATTATAGGTATTAGTGATACTATTATTTCTTAGAAATTCAGATTTCTGGCCTAAAGATGGGAAATAGGTGATGGGAGGACAAACGTATCATATATTAAATAACAGTTTCTCAACGACTTTGTGCTTCAGAATCCCAAGGAGAACTTTTGGGAATCACAAGTATCGAGGCCACAGCACAAACTCCCTGAAATCAGAGTATATGTATGTCATATCCAGGCATCTTTATATGATAAAAGCCTCATGGTCATTCTGATGCTCACCATATCCTGAGCCCAACTTGTAGAACAATACTAGAATACATAGGATCACTTAGAGAGCTACAAATCATTCGCATTATGGAATAATTAAACTAATACATCACTGCCGATAAGCAATCAACAAGACTATTTTTAAATATGATTGAACAAGTTGGTAAGTTTGATCCACTTTTTAGTGACCTGGACCCTGCATTCTGAGATTCTTAAAGGAAATCTTGCCTTATCCAGCATTTGGTATTTATCTCTTTGGATTAGGCAATGAGTATATCTTATCTCTACACACAACAGCTTGTCAAGGGGAAAGCTCAGGATCAAAAGTAGAGATGGAAAAAGTTATTTTGAAGGAAAAAACGTGGCATTCTTTCTCAGCCATGGCTAGATGTTAAGATAATGCCACACAGCAAGAGCTGACTTTACAACAAATATAACATATCTAACGAGAAAGAGAGAAAGAGCGAGACTGAGTCCAAATGATTTACTTTGAACACCTGGATCCTGCTATTCCTGAAGCCATATGTTGGAATTGTAATTCTTAAATATATAAACCAACAGACTATTTTGTGATTCAGGATGTTTCTCTTACTTTCTACTTAACAGTTCTTACAAATACTTCGATGGTGATTATTTGTCACAGAATATTAGAAGTGATTGCCCAGTTCATCCTATTTGTCACTGATCCCACCACCATTGGTTATTGTCTATTTAAACTGCATTATTCTGGTAATTGTTATTATTTTATGAGACATAATGTAAAAGAACATCACTAGAATGTAAATACACAATACTAGCCATAAAGAAAAGTGAAATTGTTCTCGTAACTATAAAAACATCAGAATGCATCAAATTTATTTATGGTGTGATCTAGGCCCTCTTTAAGAACAAAGTTACAGAAAGACAGACAAAGCAAACTGAATTCATTCTGAAACAATTCCAGCCATGTGCTGCAGAGATCCTGCCCACAGACACAGGATCAGTTCTTGATGCCTTCCTATCATGTACTGAATTGTGTCACTCTAATATTTGTATGTTGAAGTCCTAAATCCCAACGTGACTGTAGTTAAAGAGAGAGGCTGTATGGAGGTAATTCAGGTTAAAAATTAGGTCACAAGGGCAGAATCCTAACTTGGTAGGACTGGTGCCCTATAGGAAGAGATAAAGACACTAGGAGCTCGGTGCTCACACAGAAACTGCCTCATGAAGTCACAATGAGGAGGTGGCCATCTGCAAGCCAAAGAGAAGCCTCAGGGAAACCAATTCTGCCCCAGGCTTGATGATGGGCTTTTAAGGTCCAGAACTGGGAGGAAATAAATGTCTATAATTTAAGCTATGTTATCTGCGGTATTCTGCTCTGACAGCCCAAGCAGACTAATACGTTTTCTTTTTTCACTTACGTTGCGTATTTTTATTTGCAAAGGAGAAATAGCATACTTCAGGGCATATAAACTTAAAAAGACAAACTTCTTCTTTAATTTATAGGTGGAGTTAAGCTGCCATAGTTGCTATGTTGTGATTTGAACACATTGAAAATCCCTTTTCTGGAAATCACTTTCTCCCTAAAACACCTACTTTAAAGGCTTAGATTTTTATTTAAAAATGACACGAGTATTTACAAAGGGCCTATTAGATGTTTTAATACATTAACAATAATAGTAATAGTTCGTTAGCTTACGCTCTGTGATTGATAAAGTACATATCCTTTTGATGCAGAAATAGTATTTCTAGGTGCAGGTAATGTACTGGATAACAAGATTAAGTGAGAATGTAACAGGAAAGAGTTTGAGGTGGAAGATGTTTTATAATAGAACAGATAATCATTTTATAGGGGACAAATAAATTTTGTTGTAACTCATGAAGTTTTTGGGAAAATATTGTACACAGAAACTGAATATTTGTATGTAAAGAGGTTTACTTGTCTTTTGGGCTTTCCAGGAAATAAAAATGCAGAATTAAACAAAACATCATTAGGAAATTGGTCATTTTGCTAAATAATTCACATTAGAATTCCTTGATGTAGGTCCCTAAAATACCTGAGGGTCAAATATTTTACTTTGGCATGGATTAAGCAGGATGTGAGTAAGAAGTAGAACATGAAAATAACTACAGCATCCAGGAAAGGATTACGAGTCTGTAGGCTAAGCGGTAATGGTGGAATTTCTTGGAGACTCCATGTGAAGCAAGCCAACCGAGTCATTCTAGGAAATTTGGTCTTAAGATTCACCTCAGGTTGGGCGCCGTGGTTCATGTCTCTAACCCCAGCACTTTGGGAGGGCAAGACAGGCAGATCATTTGAGTTTAGCAGTTAGAGACCAGCCTGGGCAAGACAGCAAAACCCTGTTCCCTACAAACATTTAAAGAAAATAGCTGAGTGTGGTGACGTGTGCCTGTAGTTCCAGCTACTTGGGAGACTGAGGCGGGAGGATCACTTGAGCCCAGGAGGCGGAGATTGCAGTGAGTCAAGATCATGCCACGGCACTCCAGTCTGGGAAACAGAAAGAGACTATCCACCAACACCCCCTAAAATAGATTTACATTTTAAGGGCAGCACATTTCCAGAGACACTAGGCTGAGGGGGGCAAATAATAGGCTGCGAGCCTATACAAGGAAAGCGCTTTAATTTGAGCAAAATAAATAATCTTGTGTGAGTATCAGGCTAAATTTCTAGTACACAATAGGAATCCTGGAGTTATTTCTTCAAAGGGCAGGAAAGCGACTTGGTACCCAGGTTATAGAGGAAAGGGAAGTGGTGTGTAGGGTCTCTGCTTCATCTGCATTCCTGCACATAATTGTATGAATTTCCACTTTTGCTGCTGTGAAAAACGGGGCTGATGTTTTTCCTTCTAATTGGTTCTGGTGAGAGTGGGGCTGTGAGAGTTAGTCGGGATAGGGACTAAGCAGGACAAGTGCTAACTGCTGGATCCATAATTGATTTAAATCTCTATTTCAAACAACAAAACATACAGGCATATCCGGTTTTATCGGTCTTCACTTTATTGCTCTTCGCAGATACTGCATGTTTTACAAATTGAAAGTTTGCGGCAATTCTGTGTCCTGCAAATCTGTCAGTCTCATTTTTCCAATAGCCTGTGCTCACTTTGTGTCTCTACGTCACATTTTGCAAATTCTCACAGTATTTCAAACTTTTCCCTTTGTTTCAAATGCTTTTTTTTCTGCACCTAGATGATCACTGTTTTTTATCCTTAAGTATATTAACATGGTGACAAATTGATTTATTTCTTTTTTTAAAACTTTTTTTTATTTTTTTTTATTTTATTTTATTTTATTTTATTTTATTTTGTGTCTCTACGTCACATTTTGCAAATTCTCACAGTATTTCAAACTTTTCCCTTTGTTTCAAATGCTTTTTTTTCTGCACCTAGATGATCACTGTTTTTTATCCTTAAGTATATTAACATGGTGACAAATTGATTTATTTCTTTTAAAACTTTTATATTAGGTTCAGGCATACCTGTGCAGGTTGGTTATACAGGTCAATTGTGTGTCATGGCAATTTGGTGTACATAGATTATTTTGTCATTGAGGTAATAAGCACAGCAGCTGATAGCTTTTCAGTCCTCACCCTCCTCCCACCCTCTACCCTCAAGTAGACCCCACTGTCTGTTGTTCCCTTCTTTGTGTCCGTATCTACTTAAAGTTTAGTTCCCACTTGTAGGTGAGAACATGAAGTATTTGGTTTTCTGCTCCGTGCATTTGCAAAGGATAATGGCCTCCAGCTCCATCCATATTCCTTCAAAGAACGTGATTCATTCTTTCGAATGGCTGCATGGTATTCCACGGTGTATATGTACCACATTTTCTTTATCCAGTCTACGAATGATGGGCATTTAGGTTGATTCCATGTCTTGGCTCTTATGAATAGTGCTGTGATGAACATATGCGAGTTACGTGTTTTTATGGTAGAACGATTTATATTCTTCGGCTATATACTCAGTAATGGCATTGCTGGGTCAAATGGCAATTCTGTTTTAAGTTCTTTGAAACATCACCAAAGTGCTTTTCCATAGTGACTGAACTAATTTATATTTCCACGAGCAGACAATAAGCATTCTCTTTTCTCCACAAACTCGTCAGCACAGCATCTGTAATTTTTTGACTTTTTAATAAACAGCCATTCTGACCGGTATGAGATGGTATCTCATTGTGCTTTTGGTTTGCATTTCTCTAATGATTAGTAATGTTGAACATTTTTGCATATGCTTGTTGGCCATGTGTACGTCTTCCTTTGAAAACTGTCTGTTCTTGTCCTTTGTCCATCTTTTATCATGTTTATTTTTCATTTGTTAATTTAAGTTCCGTATAGATTCTGGATATTTGACATTTTTTTGATACATATTTTGCAAATATTTCCTCCCATTCTATGTATCTGTTTACTCTGTTGTTTTTTTTTTTTTGTGGCGCAGAAGCTGTCTGATTAGGACTCATTTGTCAATTTTTATTTTTGATGCAATTGCTTTTGGCATCTTCATCATGAAATCTTTACCAGGTCCTATGCTCAGAACGGTATTTCATAGATTATCTTCCAGAGCTTTTATAGTTTTAGGCTTTAAAGTCTTTAATCTATCTTGAGTTGATTTTTGTATATTGTGTAAGGAACGAGTTCAGTTTCAGTCTTCTGCATATGGCTAATCAGGGATCCCAACACCATTTATTAGAAAGGGAGTCCTTTTCCTATTGCTTGTTTTTATTGGCTTTGTGAAAGATCAGGTGGTTGTCGGTGGTTGGCAACGCTTCTGGGTTCTCTATTCTGTTCCATTGGCGTATGTGTCTGTTTTTGTACTAGTACCATGCTATTTTTGTTCTGTACCCTGGTAGTATAGCTCAAAGTCAGGTACCATGATATCTCCAGCTTTGTTCTTTTTTCTAAAATTGGCTTAGCTATTTGGCTCTTGTTTGGTTCCATATACAGTTTAAAATAGTTTTTTTTTTTTTTTCTAATTATGTGAAGAATGTCATTGGTAGTTTAAGAGGAATAGCACTGAAGGTATACATTGCTTTGGGCAGTGTGGCCATTTTGATGATACTGATTCTTCCTATCCATGAACATGGAATGTTTTTCCATTTGTTTGTGTCATCTAGGATTTCTTTGAGCAGTGGTTTGTAGTTCTCCTTGTAAAAGTCCTTCACTTCCCTTTTTAGCTGTATTCCTAGGAATTTTATTCTTTTTGTGGCAATTGTGAATGGGATTGCATTCCTGATTTGGCTCTCACCTTGACTGTTGTTGGTATACAGAAATGCTAGTGATTTTTGTACGCTGATTTTGTATCCTGAAACTTTGTTGAAGTTGTTTATCAGCTGAAAGAGCTTTTGGGTCAAGACTATGGGGATATAGAATCATGTTGTCTGCAAAAAGAGTCTGACTTTTTCTCTTCCTATTTGGATGCCGTATATTTCTTTTATTTTCATTGTGTTTTGTTGTTGTTTTGTTTTGTTGTGGTTTTATTGTTTGTTTGTGTTTTTGATACAGAGTCTCACTCTGTCACCCAGGCTGGAGTGCAGTGGCATGATCTTGACTCACTGCAACCCCTGCCTCCCAGGTTCAAGTGATTCTCCTGCCTCAGCCTCTCAGGTAGCTGGGACTATAGGCACCCACCACTACACCGGCTAATTTTCGTATTTTTAGTAAAGATGGGGTTTTGCCATTTGGCCAGGCTGGTCTGGAACTCCTCACCCTAGATAATCTTCCCACCGCAGCCTCCCAAAGTAGATGCACTATATTTCTTTATCTTGCCCGACTGCTCTGGCCAGGACTTCCAATACCATGCTGAACAGGAGTAGTGGAGAGGGCATCATTATCTTGTGTTGGTTTTCAAGGGGAATGTTTCCAGCTTTTGCCCATTTAATATGATGTCACCTGTGGGTTTTTCATAGATGGCTCTTATTATTTTGAGATATGTTCCTTCAATACCTAGTGTATTGAGAGTTTCTAACATGAAGAGGTGTTGAATTTGATCAGAAGCGTTTGCTGTATCTACTGACATCATCATGTAGTTTTTGTTTCTAGTTCTATGTGGTGAATCACATTTATTGATTTGCAAAGTTTTTCATTATTAGTAAAATATGGGGAGATTAAAACAAAATTTGTTGAAAAATGCAATTAAAAAGTAAAAAACACAAAAGATAAACTTTATTTCTCAAACATAAGCTCCATTAAGTTCAAGACACTTTTATAGGTGATGATACTAGCCATTTAGTCCATCCCTAAAGATCTGAGGATCTTAGGAATTTAACTGTATCAATGCTGTCATCTTCTCATTATTAAAAGAAGAAAAATTGGTGTACTTTAAAAATATTTTGAGAGTGGGAAGCAAAAAGATGTCAGAAGCAGCCAAATGAAGATTGTAAGATAGATATCCAATGATTTTCCATTGAAACTCTCCCAAAAATTGTCCTAGTTTGATGAGAGCAATAAGCAAGAACACTGTCATGATGGAGACTCTCTGGAGAAGCTTTCCTGTGAGTTTGCCGTTAAAACTTTGGACAACTTTCTCAAAATACTCTCATAGTAAGCCTAGGTTATCATTCTTTGGCCCTCCAGGAAGTCAACAAGAAAAATCACTTGAGCATCCTCAAAAACTGTTGTGAGAACCTTTGTTCTTGACTGGTCCACTTTTGCTTTGATTGTAACACTTCCACTTCTTGGTAGCCATTGCTTTGATTATGCATTGTCTTCAGGATTATACTGGTAAATCCATGTTTTACTTTCTCCTGTAATTCTTCAAATAAATGCCTCAGGATCGTGACCCCACTTATTTAAAATTTCCATTGAAAGCTCTGCTCTTGTCTACAGCTGATCTGGACACAACAGTTTTGGCACCCATCTAGAAAAAAGTTTACTCAACCTTCATTTCTAAGTCACAGTTGTGCAAGCCAAACCAGTTAGGATGTCTGAGGTGTTGACTGTTGTTCTGCTGTCTCAGTTCTTTTCAATTAAGGCACAAACAAGATAAATTTTTTTTCCTTACAAATTGATGTGGCTAGTGAGCTACTGCAGGTTTCATCTTCAACATTTTCTTATCCCTTTGTAAAATTGAGTTCTGTTTTTTGCTAAACTGCTGATTCCTTTGGGACACTGTGCCTATAAACTTTTCATAAAGTATCAGTGATTTCACCATTCTTCCAAACAAGTTTCATCACAAATTTTATGTGTGTTCTTGGTTCCATTTTAGCAATATTTATGTGGCTCTGATAGGGGCTCTTTTTAAACAGATACCTGATTGTTCTTTGTGCATCAAATTAGATTCTATTCAGACATGTTATAATAAGCTAGCTTGTTTTAGTGCAAAATTTTTGAAATCCAAGTATAGTGTTTTCATAGTACATATTTTCCATGATTCTTTTGAAGACCCCTTGAATTTGTTATGGCAATCAGTGATCTTGGAGATTACTATTGTGATTAGTTTGGGGAACCACAAACCATGTCCATAAAAGATGCCAAACTTAGTCGATATATGTTGTGGGTATTCTGACTGTTCCACCAACTGGCTGTTCCCTCTTCTGTCTCTCTTCCTCTCCTCAGGCATCCCTATTCCCTGAGACACAACAATATTGAAAGTAGAAAAATAGTAACCTAACAATGGCCTCTAAATGTTCCAGTGAAAGGAAGAGTTGCATATCTCTCATTTAAACCAAAAGCTATATATGATTAAGCTTAGCGAGAAAGGCATGTTGAAAGTCAAGATAGGCTGAAAGGATGAAAGATATCTAAGTTGTAAATGTGAGAAAAAGTTCTTGAAAGCAAATAAAAGTGCCACTCCAGTGAACACAAAAATAATAAGAAAACAAACCACCTTATTGCTGATATAAAGTTTTAGTTAGTTAGTGGCCTTCATATATGATCAAAACAACCATGATATTCACTTAAGACAAATCCAAGTCCAGAGCAAGGCTCTATCTCTCTTCAACTCGACGGAGGCTGAGAAGGGTAATGAAACTTCAGGAGAAACATTGGAAGCTACCAAAGGTTGATTCATAAGGTTTAAGGAAAGAAGTCATCTCCGTAACATAAAAGTACAAAGTGAATTAGCAAATGTGGATCTAGAAGCTTCAGAAAATTGTCCAGAAGATCTAGTTAGGAAAATTGGTGAAGGTGACTACACTAAACAACAGATTTTCAATGTAGATGAAACAGCTTGTGTTGAAAAAGATGCCATCAATAACTTTCATACTTAAAGAGGAGAAGTTCATGCTTGACTTCAAAGCTTTAAAGTATAGGCTAATTCCCTTGTTAGGAGCTAATGTAGCTGGTGACTTTAAGTTGAAGGAAATGCTCATTTACTACTCTGAAAAGTATAGGGCCCTTAAGAGGTAAGCTCAATATCCTCTCCCTGTGCTCTAGAAATAGGACAATGAGGCCTCGGTGACAGCACGTCTGTTGACAGCATGAATACTTTAACCTCACTGTTGAGACTTATTGCTCAGAAAAAAAAAAAAAAATCCTTTTAAAATATTACTGCTCATTGACAGTGCACCTGCTCACCCAAGAGCTCTGATGGAGGTAGACTAAAAGACTGGTGTTGTTTTCATGCCTGCTAACACAGTACCCATTGTGTAGACCATGGATCAAGGATTAATTTTTACTTTCAAGTCTTATTATTTAAGAAATACATCTTGTAAGGCTATAACTGCCATACAGAGTGATTCCTCTGATGTGTCTGAGCAAAGTAAATTGAAAACTTTTTGGAAAGGTTTCACAATCCTATATGGCATTAAAAGAATTTATAATTCATGGGAGAAGGTCAAAGTATTGAGGTTAACTGGAATTTGGAGGAAGTTGATTCCAACCCTCATGAATGACTGTGAGGGGTTCAAGACTTTAATGGAGAAAGTCCCTACAAATGTGGTATAAATAATAAGAGAAGCAGAGAACTAGAATTAGAAGTGGAGCCTGAGGATGTGGCTGAATTGCTGCAATCGATAAAACTTGAACTGATTAGAGGTTGCTTCTTATGCATGAGCAAAGAAAGTGGTTTCTTGAGATAAAACCTACTCCTTAGGGGAAGACGCTGTGAACATTGTTGAGATGACATTGTTTGAGATTCTAAATATAAAGGATTTAGAATATTATATAAATTTAGTTGCTAAGGGAGCAGCAGAGTATGAGAGGACTGATTTTAATTTTGGAAGAAGTTCTAAAGTGGGTAAATGCTATCAAATAGCATCCATTGCATGCAGCAGAGAAATCTCTTATGAATGGAAGACTCAATCGATGTGGCATATTTCATTGCTATCTTAAGAAATTGCCACAGTCACCCCAATCTTCAGCCACCGTCGCGCTGATCAGTCAGCAGCCATCAACACTGAGGCAAGAGCCTCTACCAGGAAAAGATTACGACTTCCGGAAGGTTCAAATGATTGTTAGCATTTTTTAGCAACAAAGTATTTTAAAATTAAAGAATGTACATTACATTAAAGACATAATGCTATGCCACACTTAATAGACTCCAGTGTACTGTAAATATAACTATTGTATGCACTGGGAAACCAAAAAAATTGTCTGGCATGTTTCATTGTGATAATTGCTTTTTCTTTCTTTTATTTATTTTTTTCTTTTTTGCCATGGTCTGGAACTAAACCCACAATATGCCCACAGTATGCCTGTATTAGCTGTACACTCTATTAAGGAACACATCTATTGTTAATGGAATGCTGCTTTTTTTTTTTTTTCTTTTGAGAAGGAGTCTTGCTCTGTCTCCAGGCTGGAGTACAGTGGCATGATCTCGGGTCCCCACAACCTCTGCCTCCCAGGTTCAAGCGATTCTCCTTCCTCAGCCTCCCAAGTATTTGGGACTACAGGCACGCACTACCACACCCAGCTAATTTTTGTATTTTTAGCAGAGACAGAGTTTCACCATGTTGGCCAGGATGGTCTCGATCTCTTGACCTTGTGATCTGCCCACCTCGGCCTCCCAAAGTACTGGGATTACAGGTGTGAGCCAACGCTAATTTGTGAATCCACAGAAACACCATGTAACTGTCAAGGATGAGCAGCATTTACCTAAGAAATGGAACCATCCCTACTCAGGTACACTCAGTTCTGCTAACTCATAACTAGTGCTACTAAGAAAGTACATTATGGAGTTAAAAAAAACACACAATAGAAAACAGAGACATTGTAGAGGCCAGATAATAGTGAAAAATGTTAAGGCTGAGCCCGTTACCAAAATAAAGATAGAATATTAACAGGTAGCTCTTCCCCAGGCGCACATAAGTAGCTCTCATTAGTGATAATGGAAGCTTTGTGAGCTTTCAGGGAAGACTATATTTCTGAGTAATATCCTTAGGAGGGAGACTAGAGGCAATAGCTGGAGTAGTTATGAAGGTGGAAACATAAACAAAGAATAATTGAGAATGCTTATTTGGAATTTGATCTGCTGTAAGAACTTTTATCTCTAGCTCTTTAAATGACTAGGCCCATTCTAGAAAACGAAACCGCTCATTACAAATTTCTTCCTTTTCTGCCTTTCTCTCTCTCTACCTATCTCTTTCTTTCTCTTTGCACAATCTCCACATGACATATCTGTGATATTTATATATAAAAATACATAACACTAGTGTGGGAATACTGAATGGAGTCATAAGGACTTTGGAGATGTAAAGACCTGGCTTTGAGTTTCTGTTCTTCCACTAATTAGCAGTAAGACTCAGCTTCTAATTCTAGAAATGGGGATAATAGTCCTTCACCCAAATGCTCTTCTGAGGATTAATGTATAATGCACCAAAAACCCTGTTGGGTTGCATGTGGTGGCTCACACCTGTAATCCCAAGATTTTGGGAGGTTGAGGCAGGAGGATCGCTTGAGGCCAATCGTTTGAGATCAGCCTTGGCAATACAGTGAGATCCCATCTCTTTTTTTTTTCTTTTTTAAATAGCCAAGCATAGTGGTGTGTGCCTGAAGTCCTAGCTACTCAGGAGGCAGAGGTGGGAGGATCATTTAAGCCCAGGAGCTCAAAGCTGCAGTGAGCTATGGAGGTGCCACTGTAGCCCAGCCTGTGCAACAGAGCAAGACTCTGTCTCTTAAAAAAAGATAAAGAAAAGGAAAAAACAAATAAACAAACAAAAAAAAACCCCTTGCCTCACAGGCTTTACTTTGATCAGAAATGCTTTGTAAAAAGACTAGTGTTCATTTAAGATTGAGCTGAGTCCTCCGTAAAAATCAAATGAAAAACCAATGGATTTTGTCCTATCATTGCTTGAGTTTTAGATAGGATACTCAAAATTCATATCCTAGTTGTAGTCTCATTGCACATGAGCAAAGAATGATGAGAAATACTACCAAACCATGTACTGGTAATTGAGACACTTAGGACAGAGCCTCACACAAGTGTTATGTTTTATGGTAGGAATCATTTTGCTTGACTAAGACATCACTCTTCCAAGTTAAGGTGAGAACACAGAAGACAATTCACTATGACTAGCATTAGAGCTTATTGCAGGCTTCTTTTCTCTTCATTATACATTTTTAAAGTTGATAAAATTTGTGCCATTTGTGCCAATAATTTGAACAGGGCATTCAGCATCCATTTTTTTGTCTAAAGAGAGAAGAGAAGACTTTCTTCCCTAATTTGAAAAGTTTGCATTAGTTTTTCACACTGAAAAATCTTTATTTAGTCTAGGATGTCAGATGACTTTTTAACTGAATTCCTGGAGTTGTCTCCCAGCATCTCTGGGACTGAGGCCATCCTGTGCCTGATGTGGACCAAGGTCTGCTGAAGAAAGCTGTTCATACTCTACCTGACTTCCAGTGCAGAATGGGACAGGAGGTCTCATCAAATTAAACCAAGGAAAAAGAGATACAACTTATCTCTAGATGTTTGTGTAAACTGGCTATTCAATGTTGCTAGCCTGCTAATATTCGGGAGTATTCATCAAATTAAACCAAGGAAAAAGAGATACAACTTATCTCTAGATGTTTGTGTAAACTGGCTATTCAATGTTGCTAGCCTGCTAATATTCGGGAGTATCTGAACAAGCGGCTAATTCTTCTCTCCCTTTTACTTCTGGAGATTT
The DNA here is from genome assembly GCF_000951035.1 of Colobus angolensis palliatus. NCBI lineage: Eukaryota > Metazoa > Chordata > Mammalia > Primates > Cercopithecidae > Colobus > Colobus angolensis. Next base: position 2,833,589 of record NW_012114488.1, on the reverse strand, counting down.
TAATGTCATGTAGGCATAAAACCAGAGTACCATTGACAACTCTAACTTGTTTCAACCTTTCCGGGAATTTTCTCATCAGCAGTGTCTTGGGCCCATGCTTTGTCCTTCAGAGTCTGGACTCTTGTTTTATTAGCCTGACATTTTGTTCTGACCTCTGGTGACAGCTTCTGGCCTCTGGCGTGTACTCTGTTTAGTCGCTTATTTATAACTAATGCCCCTCTGCTCGACTCAGACAAACTCATTGATTTGCGATCTGGTCACACTTGCGTTGCTCTATCTAATGTAAAATCTTCTCTTTTTCTTTAGCATCTCTCTTTTTGCCATGACATTTATTCAGCTTCTTTCATTTTCATTTTGCTTTCACTCCTATTCTGATTACAAATTTAAAATGTCTGCATTATACCAATGAGGAAAAGCTATTCCAGTTCAGAGAGATCACTGCGAAGCATACCTTACATCTTTAAAGCACTTTATGATTTCATAGAGCATCTTCACACACACAGTATCTTACTTGATCCTCACAACAACCCTGTGAGGTAGGTGTTAATATGTTCATCACACAAAGGTGGAAATCAAAATGCTGAGATACACATAGGCCTACTATCTAGAGTTCTACTAGCATCTTAATTGTATGAATCTTGGGTCTTAAAGGAAAGAAGAGTTGTGAAAATGTGGTCTGTTGATCAGTAGAGAGAAACCAAAAATATAACATGGAATCCCATAATAGCTTTTTACAACAAAAGAATATTGGTATTCTTTTTCATGATCAAAATGTTTTTGTTTGAAATGACCAGGTAATATAAGAAAAGTTTTATTTTTGGTTTAAATGGGTTGGATAAATTGCCCAAGCTCGACTTCACTTCAAAACTTTAATATATATATAAAATATACATATATTATATATATATATGTATATACACACACACACTGTAATTTAGAAAATAAGAAGATGAGAAGGTAAACTCAGAATCAATTTTTAAAAAATATTCTAAGGAATTAAAAACTCTTTATCTCCTCTGCATACCTATCCAGCCTTATTCTTCCCCCAATATAGCTTAGATGTATTGTAATTGCTTGTTCATTTGTCTACATCTCTCAGGGACAGTTAGCTCTGTAAAACCGGAGACAGTATCTCTCTTATTAGCTGTTATATCCAGCTCATGGAGGTACACAATGGACATGTGAATTAATGAATTAATGAGTGAATAAATGGATTTTCTTCCGACATCCCTATCTCTGGTTGAGAATAATGTTTGAATAGAAAGAACTTGCATATTATCAGTACCCGTGACAGTTCTCCTAGAACCCAATAAATTAAATTGGGTTCTAGACTCTAGGTGAATGGGTGTAGTTCAGAATGTGCAACAGAGCGAGACTCTGTCTCTTAAAAAAAGAAAAAGAAAAAGAAAAAAAAAAAAGCCCTTGACTCACAGGCTTTACTTGGATCAAAAATGCGTTGGAAAAAGACCAGTATTCATTTAAGACTGAGCTGAGTCCTCAGTAAAAATCAAATGAAAAACCAATGGATTTTTCCTATCATTGTACGAGTTTTAGATAGGATTCACTTAAAATTCACACCCTAGTTGTAGTTTGCAGATGAGCAAAGCATGATGAGAAATACTACCAAACTACATATTGGTGATTGAGATATTTAGGACAGAGCCTCACATAAGTGTTACACGGTATGGTAGGAATCATTTTGCTTGACTGAAACATCACTCTTCCAAGTTAGGGTGAGAACACAGCAGTTCTCCTACAACTCAATAAACTAAATTGGGTTCAAGACTCAAGGTGAACGGGTGACAGAGAACTGAGGACTGCTTAGAGCAGCCCTCCAGTCCATGCATGAGAGGTGTCTAGGCTGGGGGTGAGAGGGGAGAGGAGTGATGGTGGCGTAACTGGAGTAAGTAGAGGTATGAGCGTGGGAGCAGAGACCCAAACAGCACCAGGGAGCAGGAGAGGAGGCCATGTGGAAGTCAGGTACAACACGGGAACCAAGGTCATTTGGAGGAGTCACAAAAGGATCTTGGAAGTCAGTTGTGCAGATGACTTGTCCAGAGGTGAAGGGCCTTTTAATGAGATGGTAGCAGAGGATGTCCCGCCCAACCCACCTGATCTTAAAAGGGCCCCGCCCTCACATGATCAGTGAGTTGTACTGGTCCTGACACATGTATAAAAGAGGAAATTAATTATTATTTTTAATCATATTTAAAGAAAGCCTGAAAAAATTTTAAAAATGCATATTAAAAAACTCAATATACATTTTCACCTACCAGAATTAACTAAAGATATGGGGAATCAGGTACTTTCATACAGAATAAGTTGGTACAAGCTTTTAGCAGCCATTTACAAGAATTCATCAAAGGGTAAAATGTACATAACCTTTGAACAATTGATTCTACTTCTAGCAAATTCCCTATTAAAAAGTATTCCCACAATATTATATATTGGAGTGTTGAATACAGTATTGTTTATTAAAGTCTGACCAAAGCAAACAAAAATCATTTAGTGTTCAGGATGAGAGGGGTGAATGGCTATATTATGGTAATTATGATATAGCTGAGTAATAGAATAATGTGTAGCCATTGAGAGAAAAGAGGTAGAGCCATATATAATGATATGGACAGATGACTGACATATTAACATCAGCAAAAAGCAGAATATACCACATTAGATGTTTATGTGTATCATTCTTTTTTAAGCATTATGCAGTTGTTATACACTCTATTTGAGGAGGAAGGGCCTGGTGGAGAATTCAGAGGCTATCTACAAACATCACTCTTACTGCTTCCTCAAAGAAAGTATGTACATAAACTCCAAAATAGCCATTAAAATATCTGTAACTGAAAACATTTCTGAACATATCTGAAGAAAATGTTCAAAGCATTTGATAACCTTAGGTGATGCAAGAGAGTGGGGTGCTGTTTGCAGACTAAAAATTAAAAAAATAGCTCCTTATTTGCAAAGCTTGACTAGACTCAATGTTAAGAAGCTCAGAGAAAGCCTCAGGAAAAGGAGATAAAGAAAAACAAAAGATAAAATAAAGGCAGAGATGATAAACATAAGGATAAGAAGGAGAACTTTTTAAGAGGAGCTCAGCTGAAAGTAAATGGAGTAAAGAGGAGAAAGAAAGAAGTAAGTCAAGTAAAACATATACAGCAGGTGGGCTGGGCACAGTAGCTCATGCCTGTAATCCCACCACTGTGGGAGGCCGAGGTGGGCAGATCACAAGGTCAGGAGATCGAGACTAGCCTGGCCAACATGGTGAAACCCCATCTCTACTAAAAATACAAGAATTAGCTGGGCGTGGTGGTGCACACCTGTAGTCCCAGCTACTCAGGAGGCTGAGGCAGGAGAAGAATCATTTGAACCCAGGAGGTGGAAGTTGCAGTGAGCCAAGATGGCACCACTGCACTCCAGCCTGGTGACAGAGTGAGACTCCATCTCAAAACAAACAAACAAACAAAAAACACCAAACAAAAAAGTATACAGCAGGCAAAAGTGACCACTTTAAAGAACAAATGGATACAATGGAGAAAAGACAGACTAATGCTTCTTTGTTTTAATATAATAATAACAATAATACTCATTAAGTAACACTAAAGTACTCAGAAGAAACACAAATCTCTGTTGTACTTTGAAAGCATCGTGATTACACTAATGATTACTCTAATGGGTGGTATTCATGAGCATGCCCTACTTTGCCTAAATATGGCATACCTACACAGTACTAGGTTAAAATAATTAGGTTTTGTAAGACAGAGGAATTGGTACTGTATATTTCTAGATAATGATTACAACTAAAAACTGCTAGATTTTGGTACATAAAAGGATTTGCCAATATCTGTCTGAAACAGACCCCTGATGATTAAATATGATCACCCTGTTTGTATCAGCTATCCATGAACACATAGACACATACCCATCACATGTAGTTCCTACTGGGAATACAGAACAGGAAGCCTTTTGATTCTGAGAAGTTAAGTGGGCGTTCCACATTCCCCTTCATAATCCTTTCATCATATCAGTATACATTGAGCCAAGACACAACAATTGACTTACAGCATGGCACATAGAAGACATCTCATCTAATACTCAGTTTTTAAGGTCCAATTAGCAGATTGTTTATATCGTAACATGAGGTCAGCATTAGATTGACAAATATTCTTGTGAAATCTATTCTGTTGCAGGTTTAAAGGTTTAGAACATGGAATACCACATTTCAAGTTTTTAGTAAAATAAACAAGACAAAAAGCCCCAGCCTCAGAGTGGTAAGTTTTCAGGGTTCTTAAAACTGTCCAAATTCTTATATTTAAGGGTTCATTTAGTAAGGAAGGAGGTTGTAATTGTTTCTACTCATAAGCTTGATTTTCCCTCAGTGAATAGAAATTGACTTGAAAATTGAACAATTTTCTATGTGGAATATTTAGAAAATAGTGTTCATCAGAAAAACAAGACAAATGGATAATGAGATTGAAAGAGTTGTATAATAGAATGTATTTGTTTTACCCCAATTAGCACGCTTATTTGTAGAAAATTATGTTTGGCTTCCATACAGTCTCTATGGATCTGTGCTGAAGTTCCCAACATTTGCCTCAAGCCCAGATCTGTAGTATCATAGACTTACTTATTACAAGAATTCACACAGAAAACAAAATACTATGTACTTACTTAGTGTGTTTCCACTCCCCTTTTCCCCTTTCTGGCCTTTTGGTCCAGAATTTCCTTGAGAAAAGAAAAAAAATATTTGTTTTTAATCAGGGCAATTCACAATGTTTGCTTTAACTGCAGACAGATCGTCACAAGGTAATTAAAATATAAATGTATAAGAACTGACAGATATTGAAACGTGTAATAGCATTGACATTAATAATAATAATAGTTATTACTTAGGAAGCTCCATTCTGAACTCAGTATTGTGATATTTCAAATTATTTACAAGGCCCTAAATGCCCCATTTTCCTAAATCAAGCAAATCTGAAGAATAAGGAGTTTGTTTTGTACTTATTCATCGTCCTTTTCTTCTCTTTCTTTGACTGGTCTTACTCACACTCCCAGGAAGTCCAGTGCCTTCCATCAGCTCCCACATCCCATTCTTCTATTCACATTACAATTTATGGTTTTCATTTCTTTAGAGTGTACCATCCCCCAACACTGGGCTGCCAAGGAATTTCTGGGAGTGTTGAGATTCTTAGTCATGGAGAAGGTAGGAAGATCCTTGGAGCATTCTCATCTCTAGAATGATCACCTTTGGTTTGGAGAAATCTCATCCATTTATACAGGGGTGTGGTACAAATATTTTATACGAGGGTCAGGGCTTCAAATGGATGCGGAAACACTGCTAGATCTTGGTCTTTGCCAAGGGGTTGCTACTTCACCCACTGTTGATTTTTAAACGAGTCTGCAGATCTTTCTTTAGTACCAAGAAGATATTTCATCTCATAAGATTGGCGCTGTTCCTGCTTAGTGATTTTTTCTTCCAACAACCATAAGATACAATCAGATCTTGCTAAGTATTGTCTTGACACAAATGTAGAACTGATCTGAGTGCTCTGTCTCTAAGTCAAAATCTTTTATATGTTTTTGATTCCCTCCAGCAAAATCGAGAACCTTCAAACTTTTCATCCTAGAGCTCAGAGGATGCAGTTTAACAATCATAGACTTCGAGACAATAATAGTAATAATTTAGAAACCCTTCTGTTGAATTATTTTGCTCTGCCACTTACTGGGTATGTGGCTTGGGACAAGTCTTTAAATCTTTCTGAGCTAAAGTTTATTCTTCTAGGAAATAAAAGAATAATGCTTTCCATTGTAGAGTTACCTGTTCATTACGCACTTTGCCCATAAAAGATACACATAAAAGATCTAGTTCTTCTTATTTCTATTCTTTACCTCCTAAAGTTTAGCTGGAATCTTCTCTCTGTGATTTTATTCTCAGGGAATGAGAGAAAAACTTTGTCATCTCAGTTCATTTTTTAGGGTACAATTATATATAATTTTAGTGTTTATATGTTTTTTTGATTTCTCTAGTTTACATTGTTTTCATCTGTGCTTTATTTTGAACATGTGTCATTATATATTTCTTAGAGAAGATTTTTGGATCCTAATTTACCAACTTAAAAAAATACATATATATCATATAATGTATAGAATTAGTATCATGAGACTTGAGGCACTTAAAGAGTAAAAATTATTCCCAATTGAAATTGTATTTTGAAGATTTAATGAAATGTCAGCCATTTTATATCAGGGTCATAATACCAAATTTCTAATTCTCTAATTGCTTTGCATAATGTGATTATACTTCATATCATTACATTCATTTCTTAATTGTAATTGAGTTGTTTCAGGTACTGTTAAATTGGCAAAAATCGTTGTTAACACAAAGCACCCAAAACCTTTCCTATTTTTTGAGAGCATGCTTTAATAAAATATAGTACCAAATTTTCAGATTGTCCAAGAGGAAAAAGGTCTAAGAAACTGTTAAAAATTTGGGAAGGGAGGAGTTAAAGTGTAACTGATCAGTTCTAATTCTTTTCATAAAAGAGAACATAATAAGCAAGCTTAATTTCATTATTTCAACATTATCTTCACAATGAGAAAAGAGAAAGAAACTATGTATTTTTCCTAGAAGTCTTTTCACACAGCAACTTGTCTTAGATATTTCAGAACAGACATGCTTAAGCCAGAGCACTGACCCAAGAAAGGCCCTTGTAGCTCTCAGATTCTGTGATAAATAAAAAATTAGTTTCATGTTTTTATTTTGCTTTTGTTCTTACACCACTGTGACTTTTCCTCTTAAAGATGGTAAAATGAAATGCCTTATCCCCTTATAAATAAACAAATGTTTTGTATCATTTTAACATGATTCAGAGATTTGCTTACCGATGATACTTGAAAATTTTTTTTCACACTTGAAAATATCAAAAATATCCTTTCTAAAGGAGAGGAATGAATTGGCCCTTCAGAATGATACCTTTGGTAAAAAATGAATGCAAGGGCTTGGTCCAAACCTAGAGTTAACTATCTCCTATCCTATGTATTACTCTTTTAAAAAAGGTAACTTATATTTCTAAAAGCCATTTAAAAATAAGAACCAGGTCATATGTAAGAGGATAGTCTAACTTGAAAGAATCTAAGAGGAGGTGTCTTCAATAACATCATCATGATGTCAAGCATTTTTAAGTGCCTCTTCTATGAGCCAGATACTAGGTTAGACATTTTTGCATACATGCCTTAATTATAGTAACCAAATTTTCTGCAGCTGTAGCCCGCCTCTCCACCCCCCGTTTTTTTAAGCTATTTTTAAATGTGATCATCCTCTCTCCTAAGCCTAGTGCATCTTCCTGGTCCCTGAATTCCTCACCTTATACCCTCTCATTAACCCTACACTATCTTTTTGCTTTGCTTTCCTCTGTCTTCAGCCACTCCTCCTCTATTTTATCTTTCCATAAGCATTTAAATGGTACTCAGATCCCTCCTTCAAAGAATAAACAATGAAACAAAACGAACTAAAAGCGCATCTCTTCCTCCTCCTCTGCATAGCAAGGCAGCTCAAGAGTTGGCTGTACCCCATCTCCAACCCTTATCCACCATTCCCTCCTCCACATACCCTAATCTGGTTATCACCCCACCCCACAGAATCTGCTCTGAACAATGGCAACATCCCCAAAGCAGCAGTTGCAAAGAGCTTTTTGTAGACTTCACCTTACTTGACCACCTTTGAAACTCTCTCTGTCTGTCTTTTTTCATGCTCTATTCTCTGGGTTTTCTTCTTCAGTTGGGCTATTTCTCTTCCATTTGCTACTTCGTTCATCTCAGCCTGTACTTCTAGAACTACTTAAAGCTTTATGCTAAGCCTCTTCTCTTTGTACCTTCCCACTCTCTCGCTACCCATAAATTATTATTAAAATCAGGGGTTCTGAAGAATATTTATATGATCATAGCTAAACTTTGTCTTTTAATCTCTGGCCTCTCCTCAAAACTTCAGACTCATGCGTTCAACCACCTGTAGATAGCTCCGTGAATCACACAGAGAAAATGTTCAGTAAATGTGTTGAATTAATAAATGAACTGTGTATGGTCTAATATTTTAGATAATCCTGAAAATGACCATAACTTACCCTGAGGGACACAATCAGGCTTTGAATGAACTTCAAGAGGCAAAATGGACAGAAGCACGTTATTTGCATGCTGAAAGTTCTACTTTGTTGAACAAGGTAGAACAGAGCCTTCTATGGATTTTGAAGATATGCAAGGTTTCACTTCAATTAAATCCTCCAAACTTTCTGAAGTAAATATGTCAGGTCTTATAAATGCACTACTCTATAGATCTGCTATGCATGGACAAAATATGAAGTCTTCTCTTTCTCTTCTCATGTTTGTGGATCTTTTCAGTTGTAGACTGTCTTATTTACTTTCCATTTCCCTGTTTCTAACACTGTATCCTTATAAACAGTGTGTACTTAATCCATGTAGAAGGAAGGGCAAGGTGGGAAGAAAAGGAGTGTGGGAGGGAGAATAGAAGAAAATAGATGGAAGATGTTCTTTTTGAACTTTCTGCTTCAGAATCTGATAACATTTTTGATGTCATTCACATAGTCCAGGCTGTTAAAAAACTACAGCTCAAGCAATGTGAAGTATCAAAGAGTGTTTATAACATAAATTGGTGTCTTAGCTCTGAAATATATTACTTTATCTATCATGGACCTGTTTTTACATATTTCATTTTTGACAATTGTTGGATTTATTTCTAATTTTACCACCTTCTTCAGACTCTTGTAGAGGAGAGACTGTATTGTTCCTTCTTTTAGTCTGCAGTACAACTAGAGCAGCACCCAGCACTGCTGCTCACATCTCTACCAGATTGGTGTCTTTTAATAAGAAGTGATGTCCTAAGGATATGTTTTGTCAAGGGACTTATTACCTCTGACCTTGCTTTTCTTTGTGCTTGATTACTTTTTCTCCGCTGTTTTTTTCCACCTAAACATAATAGTTTTCAAAACATAGTCCCTGGACCAATAGCATCACCTTCACCTGGAAATTGGTGAGGATGCAAGCCCAGTCCCAGACCTACCACATCAGAAACTCTGGGGTGGAGTCCTGTAAGCTGTTTTAACATATCCTTGTGGTGATTCCAATGCCTCCTATAGTTTGAGAAATACAAACCTAAAGAAATTCTAGGCCTCTTTTAGTCTGGCACTAACAAACACTATTTTCTGTGTAACACATTTTCTTACGGTATGGAATTACTCACTCCATACTCTCTACTTCCATACAGCATTTTGTCCAACCTCACCAAGGTTGTTTACTTACCGCATGGCATTATAGCTAATTGCTTATGCATTTCTTTCTGTCTCCAGCTCCTTAAGAACAGCAGCTGTGCTGTATTTATCCCCAGCACACAGTGACCCCTCATCAAGTTGTGTGCACTGGGTGAATGAATGAAATAATCCTCTCCAAAGCTAAACATATGTTTACCATTTGATCCAGCAATCACACTCCTAGGTAAACTTGTGTCCACACAAAAGCCAGCACATTAATGTTTATAGCTGCTTTATGCATAATATCTAAAAATCTTTTTTTTTTTTTTTTTGAGTCAGGGTCTCCCTCTGTCACTCAGACTGGAGTGCAGTGGCATGATCTCGGCTCACTACAACCTCTGCCTCCCGGGTTCAAGTGATCCTCACACCTCAGCCTCCTGAATAGCTAGGATTACAGGCATGTACCACCATGCCTGGCTAATTTTTGTATTTTTTGGTAGAGACAGGGTTTCACCATGTTGGCCAGGCTGGTCTCAAACTGCTGATCTCAAGCGATCCACCCACCTCAGTAATCTGCCTGCCTTGGCCTCCAAAAGTTCTAGGATTACAGGTGTGAGTCACCACGCCCAGCCTAAAACTTTGAAGCAACCAAAATGTCCTTTAATAGATGAATGGATAAACAAATTGTGGTAAATCCATCAAATGGAATACTATTGAGTAATGCAAAGAAATGAGCGACCAGGCACAGTGGCTCATGCCTGTAATCCCAGCACTTTGGGAGGCCGAGGCGGGAGGATCATGAGGTCAGGAGATCGACACTGTCCTGGCTAATAGGGTGAAACCCTTTCTCTACTAAAAATACAAAAATTAGCCGCGCATGGTGGTGGGAGCCTGTAGTCCCAGCTACTTGGGAGGCTGAGGCAGGAGAATGGCGTGAACCCGGGAGGCAGAGCTTGCAGTGAGCCGAGATGATGCTACTACACTCCAGCCTGGGTGACAGAGCAAGACTCCATCTTAAAAAAAAAAAAAAAAGAAATGAGCAATCAGACCATGAAAAGACATAGAGAAACCTTACATTCATATTGCTAAGTGAAAGAAGTCCATCTGACAAGGCTACATACTGAATGATTCCAACTCTATGACATTCTGGAAAAGGCAAAACTACGGAGTCAGTCAAAAGAAGAGTGGCTGCCAAGAGATGGTGGTGGGGAGGAACAGAGTTGGTGGAGCACAGGGGACCTTTCAGGCAGTGAAACTCTTCTGTCTAATACTGTAATGATGGATACATGACATTATACCTCTGCTGAAACACATTCAATGTACAACACAAACAGTGGCCACTAATGTACATTATAGATTTTGGTTAATAATGATATATCAGTGTTGGTTTATTAATGGTTACATATGTACCACACTAATGCAAGATGTTCATAGTAGAGGAAACCATGTGTGCATAGGTGGTTTATGGGGACTCGCTGTGCTTTCTGTGCAGTTTTTCTATAAATGTAAAACTGTTCTAAAAATAAAATGTATTTTTAAAATACCTCAGTGATAGGGACCCTATTCCTTTTATTTCTTTTTCTTATTTTTTAGAGACAGGGCCTCACCATGTTGCTCAGGCTCGTCTCAAACTCCTGAGCTAAGCAATCCTCCCGCCTCAGCGTCTCAAATAGCTGGGGCTACAGGTGCTCACCTCTGCACTTGGTCTGACTCTATTCTCTTGATGATTATTCACTTTGAAATTAGGGGACAGTAAGCCTAGCTCTTTCTAAAATTGCTGTTCAAAGTTTGCAATTAAAGCTTAGGCTGCTGGCAGAGCTGATGGAAATAATATCATCATGCGTGTACATTTCAAAATGCTGAACAACCCTGATGATTAAGCACTAGTAGATAATAGCAGACAATTTATTTTGCAGAGGATAGGATTTCAGACTTCTCCGTATTTTGCTAACTGTAACTTCACAAAGTCTGGCAAGTTGTGGTTAAATGGGTATTTATACTTTGCTTCTTTTTTTTTTCTTTGCCAGTCTTTCAACTGTCTTTGTTCAAAGATGGATATCATTGTTCGTGATGATTTATTATTGTGAAGAGTTTATAAATCCTGTGTGTTTTTTTAAATGATTTTCCTTTGGGATATAGAAACTTTCCTCAGGTGAACAGAAGTCAGTTTCAAAAATGTGATTTCAGAAATCATTTTTAGACCACAAAATAACTGCATGTGAATACCAGTATTCACACAATGACCACTTTTCATCATCCAAGAATTTAAAAATATATATACTACATATACAACATTATGTATATATATAAATTACTTGGTGTTTCTTCTACATATTCCATAAAGAAAATACACATTATTGTAATACCTGGCCTTCCAGCATATCCTGGGAGTCCTCGACTTCCAGGAAAGCCAATTGCTCCCCGATCACCTTTAAGACCTGGAGGACCTACATTATTAATGAAGAAAAAAAGGAGGTAATAATTCATTTTCATACAGACTTGAGAGCATAATGAAAACATCTAGTTTTATAAGTGAATGTGAAATTAGAGAATCTCCAAATGAAGGAATAGTATCTTTCCTAAAATTTAATGTTTGACATTGAAAGATAATATAAGCAATAAATATAAACCTTACTACATTCAGCACATTGTAGCTACTCAAAAAATAACATATTGTTAGTAGAAATAAAAGCACATTAGAAAAAACAGATCTTGGAGTTGTAACCAGAAGACTTATGTAGTCAACCAGTAATCATCAAATGGCAGGATTTTTTTGTAGCTGAAATGACAACTTGAAAATGTAAAAGCTGAAAATTGAATTCTTAAGATTCGCCTTAGAAAAAAATATAACTCAAGCAATGTAAAGTATCAGTGAGTGTTTATAAAATAAATTGGTGTCTTGGCTCTGAAATATATTACTTTATCTATCATGGACCTCTTCTTACATATTTCATTGTAATCCCAGTGTAAATAAACATAAACACGCACACACACACACACACACACACAGACACACGATACACAGATTTACTTACGAGTATGTACGATATACTGAAACAAATCTAGGGTTTTATATGCTTAAATTAAAACTGAAAATGGCTATTTTTTTACCCAATATTACTATGGTGATCATAACAACTGCATACAAAAGAAAATGTTATATTCCTGTGAAATAAAATATTTTATCCTAGAGTTCAGTGGTTCTTGATAAACTATTGTAACAGTTTCGGCATCTTATTTTGTGTCATTATCAATTCAGAGAGATCTCATTCACCCAGTTTCACTTGATCCCTTTGGGAGGCACATTGTAAGAAATTGATTACACATCTTTTCCCAACACCAGCATTTTGGAATATTACTTTTGGTTCATAAGTTCCAGAAGACAGTGCTTATATATATTAAATATATTTTAAAAATCTTTTCTTGAGGTTTATTAATAGAGACACCAAAAACTGGGCTAACTTCCCTCTAAGAGGCACTCAGTTTAAGAAGTATATTATTCTTAATACTAAGAAATATTATTTAACCCAGTATAAAACTTTGATTACAACAGAAATTAATCAAACTTCCAAAGCAATAAAGTGATAAACTATGTATAGAAATATTAGTAAAGTCAGGACATTTCAACTCAATTTAATTACGAAGTAGTATATACTGGCTGGACTTCATAGTACACAGCCTAACAAAGACCTAACATCTGTTCTCAGTACACGCTGATTAATATTTATACCTTCCTTCACTATGTAAGTAAGGTAGTGAGACTGCTGCACTTGTAGTTACTGAGACCTGTCACTCAAATTTACAAATAAAAACACTGACAGTAAATTCTGCCAATTTAAAACATCTGAAAACATTCCCCTACTCTTTGTAGAGTGCCATTCACAAGTAACCTTCACTTTTACTATTTCCTTCATTAATTCAAGAAATATATATTGTACCAGTCTCAGTACATTCCTGCAGTTAAAAATATCCTTATCCAAACAGATCTTCCAGAGTGGAGAAACAATGAGAGACAGATAGTGAGAAAGGTAGCAAAGAAAGATGGTAATTTGGGGGTTATAATTTTAGAAAAACTGGGTAATGGAATAGAGAATGCCATGGTGCCTGCTTTAGACAGGAGCATCAGAAAAGCCCCTCCAATGCTGACTTCTCAAGTACCTTACAGTGATGCTCAGAACATAGCTGTTCAACTAAAAATCAAGGTTGTTCAACTACAAATCAAGTACATTTTCAATGGGAGAGCAAATAAATCTGTAAATGAAGCATATGAGATACTTGCATAGAAATCAGGCAGTCATAGAGCTCTGTTCTGGGAGATGGTTAAGCAGACTCTATATGGCCTATGGAGTTATGTGACTTGTTTGTTTAATGATGTTTGAAAATGCTGTCCCCAAAATATAAGCACTGCTGTTGAGCTTTATTGCATAAGATCAGATTCCCTGAGGCTTTCTGGAGGCAATTAACTAATTTTCTACAATAATCTGTGGCAATGGGAAGGGCCTGGCACCTACTTCTAACTCATGGACAATATAAGTACAATTACATGAAATCTCAGCCATGGGATGTTCCAAGAGACATTAGACATCTTCCAATAAGAATCCATCATTTTACAGAGATAGTTCCATAAGATCCCAGTGATCAAATCACTTACGTAAAGCTGGTCTGATAATTATTCACACATCCTAGGTGTCCTGCTCTGTTCTGGCTCCTTTCTGCAATGTAGCAGACTGGTTAAGGGCATGGACTCTGCACTCATACCTATTGGGGTTCAAATACTGGCTTTGCCACTTACCAGTTGCTGACTGACCTCGAGCAAGTCATTTAACCTCCCTGTGCATTGCACCTGTAAAACGGGTGTATTATTTGTTTCTGCATCATCAGGCTGATGTGATAATTAAAAGAGCTCATACATGTAAGCCACTTAGAAAATTGCCTGACATGTAATGAATACTTTGTAAATGTTAGCTTTTCTTGTTCTCCTCTCCCCCCTCCTCATCCTCATCATTTTCACCAGCCTGTTGTAAAGGCTTCTAAATTTAGTTTTATTTAATGATATGTACACAGTTAGCAGTGACACTGTCTGATTCATTGGCACCATTTGTTACCTCCAGAAGAAACCCGCTTTCAACACTCAGGCGTAGAGCGACAGCCTGGAGCCAGGCAACGTTCCTTACTCAGGTGTATATTTAGGGATCCTGTCCGTGTTGAAGCCTGAGGGAGAGGCCTTCTTGGGCCACAGCCTATGAGAAGGGGTGGGCCAGGGTAAAGATATATGTGGATATAAACATTAATAAAATATGGTTCCTCTCTTCCAATATCCATGGTTAAGATGACCTTTATTTTCTCTTCCGGAGACACGATTCCTATGGTGGAAAATTCAGACTATGTAAGGAAAGTAGATAGTATTGGCTGATGATGAAAAGTTTGCAGTCAGAGGAGCCTTCAGTTCTCTCCCAGGACATCTCATGTAGGTAGCCCCTTCCATGCCTACAGGTCAAACTACCTTGTTATTGATCACATGGACATAAACAGCTCCTTAGATGGCCCACACAGAGATTCCTTTAGAAAAGAAAGTTGTTTCTCCTTCAAAACATTGTTGTCATGGAAAAACAACTCTAAAATTGGCCCCTTAAAAGGAATGCACATGAGATCAAAAATCCTTGATCATGACATTTGCCTCACTTATATTATTACTTATCATCCTGGAAGCTCTGTGAATTCAGAGATTCTGTATCTCTTTACACATACTCTACAGGGTATTGTAGAACACCAGGCCTGGAGAAAGTGCTCAGCACATAGTTCTTGAGTGAAAAGTGATAGGCCATTCTCCCTAACATGCTTTCAAGGAAATAGTCCTCTAAAATAAATTTGTTCTTATTTGGGGAATAAAGCATATGTAAACATAATATCCACCGTAGTATATCAGTAATAATTCTACTATATTTAATGTATTAGTTATTTGAGGCTACTAGGACAGCCATTTAGGTTTTGCAGATATTTGCATCATCATGGTGAGTCTAGATGAGTCTGATTTGGTCAAGCTGAGTTTAGTAGGCTCAAATGGATGTACAGACGGGGACGTAATAAACCTGTTCAGTTTAGAAAGTAGAATTACTATGATTGTCCATCATATACTCTTTGCTTCCTGATTTCAGTATCAGATACAAGGCAGTCAGACAATCTGGTGGAGAAATGAACAGAATGTAGCAAGTAATCAGGGAATAATGCATTAGGAAAGATGCCTGATATTATGAATACTTTTCTTGCAGTGCACCAAACTAAATGGTAACCTGATACCCTAAAAGAGTCATCTGATTACCCCAGGAACTCGACCTGTCTTTTATGAGGAACTGGGTAATGCCTATGTATGTAAATGAGCAGTACCAAAAGCAACAAATTATGACATCACTTTTTACCCTGTAAATTTAAACCATGACAAATCATAAATTTACAATAAAAAAAGAACAAAAAACAAAATCAAAGACACAAGCTGAAATTTACAAATCCTTCTATTTCATATATTCATAGTTCGGAAACAGCTGCAGAAGATTTTCCCAAGATGAAGCATTGTATGGCAAGCTGTAGCCCAGACTGAACTTTCACGGTTGAGTTATAGAGCTCTGACAATTGCAGTTTGTATGGAGGAGCTAACAGACCCTTGACAACAGTAGTCTGGCAGCAGATTTAATACTGATTATTTCCCCTGCTTATGACATTAATGCAACATTGTTAGTATCTGCTTAGCATTAGTCAAGTAGAAAGGCTTTCCTGAAAAAAGTTCTTTCCTGGCAAGGCATTCAAAAGCACACCAATGCCAGTACCATCTGACCTGGCATATTATATATATGGGGAGGATTGCTATTTTATATACATAATATAAAACACGTGTACCTGGATGTATCATCTATCTTCACATATAATATGCCACATACACACACACACACTATATATGTATACACACATATACATGTATCTGCTTAGGTAGCTATCAAGTTCATGCTTTTCATTGTCAAAAATTATTTTTCTGATGTGACCAGGGCTAGTCAATATATTGATCAGAAAGAAGAACTTTTTATATCATCAAAAGACAGAAAAATAAGATGAAGTACGTGGTATTTAGACATTTTTTGGTAACACAAACCATTCTAGTTATAATTAGACCTTGCAATATACTTCCTATCATCAAACAGCATGCAGGATATTTCATTTCCAGCCAAGGCTAACATGACAATCATGTTATTATCTTTTTTATTTTTTCAAGCAAAGAAAGTTCATGTTCTCTCTTCTGTGTCTTCTATGGTCGTTTTCTAAAATATTTCTTTCAAGATTACAACTTAGAGGAAAACAATTTGAAACAGTTTTGCTCTTAGTAAAGCACAGAGAGTGACTGTCAGCAAAGATATGTCATCCCTATTTTAGCCAAAATTTACATTCAGATTTCATTAGTTTAAACAGATATATTCCAAATACTACATAAGAAATATAGTCCAATTTGCTTGTGATTCATAACTCACTACTAGTGTGAGTTTTTATGCCTTAAAAATGAGAGAGCTTGCAAATGTGAGGATGATTTATTTGGTGCAAAGATAATTTTTGTACTCCCCTTCACATATGATCTAAGGTTAGGTCTGCCTTATACTGTTTGCTATCTATTATATACATGTCATTCTCTAGACTTATGAACAATTCCATTTGGTTACTCTGGTTGAAGCATTTATTTTCTTCAAAAATCATGAGTAATGGTTATCATTTAGTACATTATATGATTAGGCTACTAGAACAGTTACTATCCCCCACCAACATTTGCACACACACACACACACCCTCTGCAGGATATAAATAAAATAGCGATCCTCCCCTATACATGTACCTGGATGTATATCATCTATCTTCACAGTATATGATTAGCTATAATTACCATACCTATTGGACCTGGAAATCCTCGTGGGCCACTTTCTCCAGTGGGACCTCGATCTCCTTTTTCACCTGGGGGTCCAGGAGGACCTTTAAAAAAATTACAGTTATTGATCATAGTTATAAAACATAGGAAACATTGATTAGTCATCTGTCAATATACTTATATAAGGAAATCTAAAGTCTTTTATTTGTTGTACAATAATATAGAAAATGTGTAAGACCAAACTTCATGAACGGAGGAGTATTCTGCTATTCAGGAATATAATGCCTTATGCTAACAAGGATGACATTGCCTCAAAACAAACAACCTAACAATATATTAAATGTGAGTGTGCCTCACACTTTTCTATGTTCTGAGAACCTGGGGGCAGAGAAAAGACAGCAGGCTGGCACAAAGTCGCATTAGCGTTGTACACATCCTAGGCAGTTAGACGTTGAGTTAGATATAATATGCAGTTAACTACTATATGGAAAATCTGTAAGTAAGAACTTAAAAGACATTTGTGATACCCTCAAGGGAAAGGAAAATTCACACACAGTAGGCAACCAGAAGCATTTTGTTGGAACTGACCATAAACTCAGATATTTGTCAGTGAGCTGGAGATCGGAGTGCATGGTGATGGTTGAAGTCTTCATTGAGAAAGCAGGATAATGAGGAGTACTTTCAAGAATGAAGAGAAGGGGAAGGAAGATAATTCTTAGGGAGTGGGAAAGGTATGAGGAAAGGCAGGAAGATGAAAATGAGTAGAGGAATTCTTTTTTCAAGTAAAATCCTAAGTCAAATTCCTAGATTGGTATAGATACTATAAACAATATGGAGACACTGCTAGGAAAACTTCAGCCTAATCATTTTTGTCAGGTGGTTCTCCTGAGAGCTGTGATTAAACATTACCGATTTAGTCATTTGTATTTTCTGTGTCCAACAAAACAGATACCTGGTCATCACGTCTTTAAAATGATTATACCTAGCATGTCTTTAGAACTCAGAAGTAATCCTACCTACATACCATGTTCCATATGGAGTACAGAAGGCAAATATTGTCTTCTTTATTTAAAGAAGAACACTTAGTTTCCTTTTCAACACCAAAAGAAAGAAACAGAAAGGAACATTATTCCATAGATTCACCACAGAATAAGGACATAGTGATATTTTAAAGGAAACATTTTCATTTGCTACTGTTTGGTCACATACATAGTCCAAGGAAAACATACAATTATATACAGCATCCCTGGTTAGAATGCACTTATTTACAAATTTTAATCAGGTGAAGGTATAATACCTGAAGAAATCTAAGATGGGGCCACATACATAAATAAAGATTATCTCATGAATAAGTATATTTTGTCCATTTTTTTGTTGCTTATTTTGACATCATTGACTCTACTTCTGTCTATTCCTCTGGTATGTCCTATTTTCAAGGTATTTTAGTTGTAGAGGCTCAAGACATCATTACTCTTCTCAATAGAATGCCCCTTTCTCTTCATATGCAGCATTGGACACACATTTAATTGTATTTTTATAATAAAAGCAACTCTACTTAAAGGAAATATAGAAACCTAGAAAAGCCATGAGGAAAAATATAATTCATAGTTGTATTATTTTAACTAAAGATCTTTAACACTTCTTTCCTAAGTGTGTATGTGTATTTTTTCCCACATAATTGTCATGCAAACAACATACTACCGAGCTTTTAAAAATTAACCAGGGTATTATAATCTAAGGTACAGCTTGATTGTTGTGAGACATATATTTAAGTGCTGCACAAGAAATACCAGGTTTCACCAGGCGCGGTGGCTCAAGCCTGTAATCCCAGCACTTTGGGAGGCCGAGACGGGCGGATCACGAGGTCAGGAGATCGAGACCATCCTGGCTAACACGGTGAAACCCCGTCTCTACTAAAAACTACAAAAGAAAACTAGCCGGGCGAGGTGGCGGGCGCCTGTAGTCCCAGCTACCCAGGAGGCTGAGGCAGGGGAATGGCGGGAACCCGGGAGGCGGAACTTGCAGTGAGCTGCGATTCGGCCACAGCACTCCAGCCTGGGCGACAGAGCGAGACTCCGCCTCAAAAAAAAAAAAACAGGTTTCTATATCAAGGGGAATTTGTATGTGCTCCCTATTCTCTGCAGAAGAATGTAGTACTTCCCAAGAAAAGGGGTTTAACCTGCATAACCATGAACACAGCTGCATCCATTCGTCACTACATAGTGATGAATCAGAGGGGAGAGGGGCAAGCAGGACAGACACTCAATTTGCAACCTGAATTTTGTTGAACTAATTGAAGGGAAGCACAGTGATAGTATTCAAGGATGGTGTTTGGAAAAAAGTGCACAAGCAAAGATTTCAGTTTAGTAACTAAGGATCCAAAGCAAGACTCAGACATTCCAGGAAAAACCAGAACATGAAACAAGAAGAAACAAGAGACACAGACACAGAGAATAGATCTAGACTCTTAGCCTCTTAGATGGACTTCTCACCATTTCTTTGGTAAGTAAGAGATAGAAGGAACTCTCCTAATTACTAACTATCCTTTCAATTATACTACATGTAATTATGAGAACTGCATACAGCTTTAATTTTGGAGTATTAGTTCAATCACAGCAAATACATCTGTGTTGTTTTGCAAAATTTGGAGTTAAAGATCCCTCTCTGTATTTTTATATACAAATACTGATACCTGGTATTCGAATCCTAGAATAAGAAAAACAGGTAAAGCTTTTTGTTAGACTTCTAACTAGGCGTGTTGAATGTACATTTTTATTGTTATTCTATTCTTCATGTAACATTAATCTCACTTATTATGTTTCATTTTTGTACGTTGTTATGGCCCTTTTACTGTTTCTAACAAAATGTTGGAAGGATCTCAATAAATGTTTTAGGTGTCCTTTAGATACATTGGGGAAATAAAATAACAAATTATATACCACTTTACTCTTAGTTCCTGAGGCAGAACTTTTCAGAACAGTATCCACTACCTTGCCACCTTCCAAAACTAACCTCCCCTCCATTCCCATTGTAGCTCATGTTGTCACCGTCACACAGCTGGACTATTGCTAGAGCTTTTCTATCTGGTCTGAATGCGTTTTGTCTATTTCACCTCTATTTCCCTCAGTGTTGGCTTTCTTCTTCTTTTTGATAAGAATCTGTTTTGCAATGTCTCCATCAAATTAAGGAAATACAGTAATCTATTCTGCCCTATTATGGAAAAAAGAATAAAGACTCAGAGTCTCTTGTAGTCACCTTCTTTGTTCGTAGTTTCCATTCATTCTTTTCAAAATTTTGTTCCGTATCGACATAATAACTGCCTCGTGGCATCAATAAATGGACAAAATGCTACCTGTCAGCTCCCTTGCTGATATATGTCAAAAAAACTGGGTTAATATTGGCCAAAATATATGATTTACTCTAGTTCAATAAGCCATAGAATTTACATTATTTTTCATCTTTAATATTTTCAATTATAGTTATAGGAATAATTCATAAATACTATCACAATAATCTGCCATAAAGAATTACCTTTATAAAACACATGCACAAAATCTACTATTTAGCTTCCTCCATGATCATTTCTTAAAAAGGAAAATTAAGATTTCTATATAACCACAAAAAAGTACTGATATATAATATGTGATAATCATCAATATCATAGATCAACATTACCCAATTTACTAGAAAAGCATACCCAGGCATATCATATCATTTAAAATCCTCAGATAACACAGCACTAATAATATCTGACTAAGTTTCCAGAGCTATGCTTCGCTAGTTCTTATTCATTATGAGCATTAATTTTCTACTTTGTTTTCAATCTTGTCTCATATTCAGATCATCATAAAAATCTGCCACATCTTCTAGTCTATTGCTGCCTAAACCTGCATCTTTTTTTTCTAGTTTTCATTCTCACTGATTTAGATATGTTTAATCTGGAAGACACTTTAAATACTGTTTAACTAAACATATTTATAGAGGGTCAGAGAGTGACTTGCTCAGGGTCTTAAAGCTAGTTGGGTAAAATCAGAACTAGAATATTTCATTTCTTTCCTGACATCCTATGCTACCATGTTCTAAATTTAATTGACTTCATTTTCCGTATCTTTTCTTCCATTATTCCTGAGCTGAGTTTTTCCTTTACACAGTGGTTATATTAACTCACAATTCAGTTTTTTTCCTTTTGTTAAGTGTTCGGTTTTGTTGTTGTTGTTGTTGTTGTTGTTGTTTTCAGAGATAGGGTCTTCCTACTTTGCCTAGGCTGGTCTTGAACTCCTGGGCTCAAATGGCCCTCTTGTCTCAGTCTCCCAAAGTGCTGGGATTACATTGTCTCAGCTTCCCAAAGTGCTGGGATTACAGGCATAAGCCTACAGTCCAGCTGTTAAAATCTCAATAATTAATTGTACAAAACTCCATATTCAAATGTCCTCAGTTGTTTTTTCATTTTCTCTACTATAAAAAATCAATATTTCTTTTTTGGTGCTCTTATACCCTAGGAAGCCAATATATCTAAAATCTTTCCAAGTAAACAAAATGTTAGCTAGTCTCACCACAGAGCCATATTATATTTTATTTCTCTTAAATACCTTTCTCTAGAGTTCATCTTTGCTTCTTTAAATCATGTTATCCCCAACTCTCCACCAAACTCTACTTCACCATTTCCACAATGAAATTGTATGTAGTTCTTTAAGAGTCTAATTATTATTATAACTACTTGAGAAATGTATTAAAAATCTTTGTCTCTTTTAACTGTATAATTATTTAGTGATTACTAATATAAGGGAAGAGAGAACACGAAGTAATTACACTCATCCTACAATCAACACATGATAAAGGATAAAGCACTCATTAATTTCTAAAATATGCTTCTTAAGTTATAATTTAATTAATATATACATTATGGCTAGGTGCTATAAGAGATATAAAGAATAGTTTCTAATTGAAGTAACTTGTGTCCAGGAAGAGTTAACACTGTTCTGGAAGAGAATATGAGATACTTTTAAACTTCACTATCACATTAATAATTCTCTTGTGAGAAAATACTTAATGTTCTTAATGTTCTGTATTAAGAAAGAAATAAATGTCAGCTGGGCCTTACTATTGGTAGAACCAGCAAAGGCTTCATGTGACAGGTAGCATCTTAGATGGACTTTGAATGATAAATAAGATATTTTCGAATACAAATCGAAGAGAAAATATTTCAAACAAAGGAAAATACATGAGGCAGCATGCACAAAGTACTGGGTGCATTAGAATCACAGTCAAACTAGTTGAAATATTTGATATACAAAAAAGACAAGGGAGGGAATGAAGCATTCAAGATTAGTTAAGAGACACACTGAAGAAGACCTTGAGTACTACAGGCAAAATAGTATGTCTAATGAGGGGGCAACACAGAGTCTTTATGCAATCTAAGACTTGCTTTAGGAAGGCTGTATTCTACAAGGGTGCAAAAAGTATTACCGTCAATTGCAACTCTGGCAAAGAAGTGATAAGAATAATTTATATGACGATATAAAGAAATGACAAGGGAATAGAGAATACAGAACATTGAGAACTAATAGTGGTCTTGGGAGATATAAAATAATTAAAATTGATAGCTTGCAAACCAGGAAGAATGACACCGCTATAACAGAGTGTAACTTGCTAAGAAGAAAGTGTTAGTTTCACTTATTCACTCAACACATATATAACTGCTCTCCACCTATTTTCCAGGCACTCTGACAGGCATTGGGAATGCAGAGGTAGACAAGAAGGAGAAGACTTAACCTCACAGAGCTCACGTTCTACTGGAGTAGATACAAGCTAAACAAGTAAGCAAAGGTAGAGATGACATAATTTCATATAGTGGTAAATACTATGGGGAGATTAAAGGAAACCATGGTAGAGAGAGATGGGGGAGGTTAGAATGCGAATGGTGGAAGGTGGAGGAGGTAACTTCAAGTGGAGCCAAGAAGGAGTAGGGATGTAGAGAAGAACATTTCAAGAGAAAGAGAAAATATCTAATGTTTATTATGGACAGCATGAAATGAAACAGGCACTTTCTCTTTATTAACTTTTTACTTGTTTATGGCACTTAATTTTCCACATTTCCAAGCAAGGCTGAAGGATGACAGAGGGAAGATTTAGAAAATTAGGGCAGAGAAGTAGACAGGTGACAGACTAAGTAGAAGTTTAAATTTTATCCCAAGTCTAATGAGAAGATATTGGAGGATTTAAGCACGAGAGAGAAAAGACACACCTAGTGTAAAGAGAGAAACCACACAACCACACACATCTAGTAATTTGTGTGGGTTTTCTTAAATAACATTGTTTTTTTGTTGTTGTTTGTTTGTTTTGTTCTGTTTAGAATGGACTAAGAGCAGAGGCAGGGGACAGCAACTGAGAAACGGATCCCAGACTGGGATATGGTTGCTTGAATGAGAGTAGTAATAGAGAGTAAGAAAAGTTTGATTTGAGATATTGTATGAAATAAGAATTAGTAGGATTTACAAATAGATTACATAGAGAATGAGAGCAGGGAAGTCAAAGACGGCTTCCAAGATCATGGAGAGAGCAGGTAGTGGGAAAATGACAAAACCATCAAAAAGACTGAAAATGCAACAGATTTGAGGAGGTGGATGGGGGTGGCTAGTTAAGAAGCGAGGATTTGCTTTTGAATTTGTAAAGCTTTGGACATTTATTTGAAATCCAAAGTGGAGGTATCTAATTGTTAGAGAAAAATCTGATTAATTCAATTTTTTCTTTATCATCTGTTTCACTATGATAAATACTATATGTGATATGTATTCTGTATAAGCAAGCTATAAAATACAACAATAATGAGAATATCCTTGCAACATCACAATCCAAGAAATCGGTATCTACCTATATGTTCCCCCATCTCATTCATCTATTTCCTTTTCACAGATAAACATTACCCGAATTTTGTGTTTATCATTTTCTTAAATTTTAAAACAACCATTCTATTACATATTTATGTGTCTGTAAATTTACATTATTTAATTTTACTAACTATAAGCATTAGAAGTAAAAATTATCTATGTATCGTTTTCTGGGACTCATTTTTATTTTTTTTTCATTGTCATCACTTGATTATTAGGCTTCTTAATTTTCTCAAACTAATGTATTTGAAATGAAATCACATGAAGTTCTTAGTTCTATTTTTCTAGTTGCCAATGTTGTAAAATGAGACAAAATATTAAAATCATGAAATACAGCTTAACAGACATGGAAGCTGGAATGAGAACATTCAATACGAATTTTATGTGAGTTACAGAGGAAAGGAGAGAAAGAATTGTGAAGAAGCAATAGTCAAAGTGAATGAAGCTGGTTATATTCACAAACTGATAGACATAAATCTACTAATATAAGTAGTACAACAAATGTTAAATGGATAAATTATCAATACAAAAACACAGATAAGTAAAACTGCAGATATGAAAGACATAGAGAATGACAAATCGATTGGTGGCAGTCATTTTAAGAACCATAAGAAAAGCTTGAAGCCAGGGGACCAATATTTTCAGCACACTGATGGAAGTAATTAAAATAACTGTCAACCTAAGAAGTGTGTATGTAGTACAACAGTTTCAAAGATCAAAACAAAATAGAGAAAATGAAATCAGAAGTTTCATTAACAATTTACTTTCACTAAATGAACTTCTAAAAGATATACTTCAGGCAGAAGTGAAATAATCCCAGAAGAAATGACCGAGGTGCATTTAGAAGGGAGAACAACTGGTAAATTCATGGGCAAATTTAAATAAATATTTGTTGTGGGTGAGTGATGACTATCTGAGCCAGTGCTGCAGAGTTAAATAATTAACCAAGATGGCTGTAGATAAAGAAAGACAGATTTATTAGCAAAACCAGGAAAATACGTTGTAAGGAGTCAATGAGCAGGCCGGCAGAAGAGAAACTGATTGCCAAGAAACAAAGGTTTGCTGAAGATTTTATAGAATAGTGTTTATACCATATGCTGAAGAGAGTTTGTGCAGTACTGATAAGCCGAGGTTACAGTGGGTTAACTTGCAGGTATCTGGTGATAAGTTTCATGCAGGAAGGACCTACATGTTCTGGACCATGAAGAAAGGCAGATTTATAGCTTATCTTCTTTCTCTTTTTGCCTTCCCTGGTTCTACCAGCCTGACTACTTTTCCCTAATTACGGCTCCACAATATTGTCTGTATAAAAAAAGAAAAATAATATTGACTAAGTTCTCAATTAAAAAAATAAAATAGAATGAGCTATACAAAAATATTAGCAGGAAACTAGGGAAGAGGATAATCAAAGCATTTTTAGTTCCTTGTGTATTTTAGGATGAATGTTAAAATACTGATCAACTATAGACTTGAAGATAAATGTTAAGGTCAATAATCAATAAAAATTAGAAATATACTACAAAGTTTCTAAAACCTTTTTGGTAACTTTGGTAGAGAGAAAAATTCACCAAGAGAAAAATCCTTATTGCCAAAAGTGGCAATAAAGGAAAGCAAAAGAAACACAAAGTAAACTGGAGAAAACCAGAGCACAAAATAAGAGAGTGGAAATAAATACAGTCAAAAGAGATGGTCAGATTATATATTTTTTAAAAAGAAAAGGTAAGTGTTCATTGCAAGAGACAAACCTAAAATAAAGGATACCAAAGGCAAAAGGTTGCAGTGAAAATATAGAAAAATACCTGCAAATCAATGAAATCAAAATATAGAAAAAAACCTATAATGTAAAGGTAAAACTAAAATATCTAAAATGTAAAGCCAAAACTGAAAGTGCATATATATATATATCTTTGGTAATATTGGTAGAGAGAAAAATTCTTATATATTCTATATACATATATAGGCTAGATTTAGTTCACCTTTTTTCACTAAGAGGTGCTGCAGAAGAAATGGACAAATCCATCATTATTTTGGAGAGTTCAAAGGATCCTTTTAATTAATAATACAGTCAGGTAAGAAGTAAAAAAGACTGAAAGTTTTGAAAAAACAATATTAACAAGCTTGGTTTGTGAACATGTGAAGAAACTTGTAATTACAGAAAACTTGTATTCGGTACTTATGGGATAGTTTTTAACAATGAGAAAATCATTAGACCTTAAGATATATTTGGCTTATCCCTTTCTATTTAAATGACACCCGGCTACTGGTTATCGTACCCTGTCTTGATCTGATTTTAATATTCTTTCCTCTGGGTATCTGCAGTAAATATATGCTCAAA
Organism: Colobus angolensis palliatus; assembly: GCF_000951035.1. NCBI lineage: Eukaryota > Metazoa > Chordata > Mammalia > Primates > Cercopithecidae > Colobus > Colobus angolensis. The sequence continues at coordinate 2,807,204 of NW_012114488.1, read as the reverse complement.
AACTATTTATTTCAAACCACAGGATTTCAAATATCAAATCTCTGCAGGTATCAGTATATTTTAATATATGTCATCTTCTGGAGGAATGACAAGACATTTTACCTTGAATTAAAGTGATATTTCTCAAGGTCTGAGAATGTTCCCAGTCTTTCAGTCTGAGATCATTGGTGATGTTATTCAGTACTTTCACTTCTCCTTTTATTTCCTGTTCCAAATGCACTTGTTCTTCTTTCATAGCCATAATTTCTGCTGATACATTGTAAACACGCTCCTCTAATTTACTGATTTCCTGTAAGACACAAGTAGGCATTCACAACCTTTGTTACATACATAATTATCAAATATGAAAGTTCAAGAAACCCTCGGAGTTCAGGTTTTTAAAAACATATTACAGGAATTTTATGGAATAAAAATATGGAGATTAGAAAACTGTTTTGAAAGTAGTAATTCTTTAATTGTGAAACATTTCCTCTTTTGACTGAATGGCTGAATGTTTATAATCACAACCCCTTTCAAAAAATCAATTTAATATATCTATGACATGTTTCTATTCCCATATATATAGACGTCAAAATGCTAACAAAATTAAATAAACATCATAAGGTTTTAATTTATCTGCAGTAAAACATCTTCATACTGTACTTAGAGTGAGTGGCATCATATTCAAACTCCATAAATTTGATAGATTTATATGGGAAATTGTTTTACAGTAATAAGCAAAGTTTAATGTCATAAGCCTCAGTGGTGATGAACATTGACAATAGATTTTCATATCCAAAAAAACCTCAAACTCGCATATTAACAGTGCTTTCCTTTAAATTTGCATTACCTCTGTATTTGAGGCATTAGTATTTTGTGTTTTCAAATACATATATATTCTGTGTATATTTATACATATGCATTCATAGACTTAGAGTGTGAAACAGAGAGAGGATCTTCCTATATCCTGGAATATGGTTTTATATTTTACTCAATAATATATTAAGGATATTTATCTATTTAAATACTTTAGAGACTGACATTTTCAGTAATTTAGTGGAATTGAATCTATTTCTCAAAATTTATTTAGGATTCCTATTCATAGTGTTTTGAGCTGTGCACTTTTCTACAACTTTAAACAATGCTGCCATGAACATCATTTTAAGTGCATTCATATGTTGATGTAAGTACTTCTATAGAACATCTTCCTGGAAGTGGATTTGACCAAAGGGACTAAATATTAAACAGTATTTTTCTTCAACTATTGCCGTACTGCTCTCCAAATATATGCGATCATTTTTCTTCCTGTTACTGCGTGTCAGTGCCTACTTTTTGCAGCTAAATACTGGGTACCATTAATATATTTAAATTTGCATAAGAGTAGGTACATAGCAAATCATTATTATTTAACTTGTTTTTCAAATTATAATGAGGTTAAAGCAACCAGTCATTAAATTTCTGACAATTAATATTTATTAATTTCTCTTTTAGATCCTTCGCTTGGTTTTCTCTTTTGGTGTTGGGATTTGTCTTTTTGATGAACCAAATCTTCTCATCTATTCTGGTAATAATTTTTATCTCCGTGTTCTTTGTATCCCATTTTCTGTCTTCACTGTATGCTTTATCATTGAATTAAGTACTCCTATGTTCTAAAGTTGATAAATACTCATTTCCCATTTGCACATGGAAATAAGCCCGTGGTATATTTTTCTTTAATCCAGATGTAAAGAGAAAATTACACTCTCTTGAGCTGGACTGGACTAGACAAGCTGAGGTGAGAGGCTCAAGATGCTCAGGAAGTACGACCTTTGAAAATAAATGAATGTGCATCTAGATTTGCCTCTTCAATGACAGTATACATAAGCAGAGAGGCTTATCAGCTTTCATTGCTCTAACTGTGCCTTCTTCCAAACGAAACCTTATCCTAGATTAGAATTTCTCTGTCCTGCACCTCCTCCTTCCCTGACCATTTGACATTTTCTGTACATACCATCATCACAATAAAGGTGAAATGGTGGGCATGGATGTTTGTAGAGCACACCACCATGAAAAATACACTTGACTTAATTTAGGTGGCTAAAAATTGCTGCAAGTATGTCAGGTAGCTCTAGACGTTCAGCATAAAGTGTTAAGGGACTAGAAAGTGATTTTGCTTCCTAGAAACCAGGAATCACTCAGCTTTTTCATCATACCGAAAAGCTGAAGCTACTTTTTATTTTTATTTTTTTGAGATGGAGTCGTGTACTGTCACCCAGGCTGGAGTGCAATGGCATGATCTTGGCTCACTGCAACCTCTGCCTCCTGGGTTCAAGTGGTTCTCCCAAGTAGCTGGGATTACAGGTGCACACTACCACACTGGGTTAATTTTTTGTTTTTTGTTTTTTGGTTTTTTTTTTTTTGGTAGAGATGGGGTTTCACTATGTTGGCCAGACTGGCCTCGAACTCCTGACTTCGTGGTCTGCCCACCTCAGTCTACCAAACTGCTGGGATTACAGGCGTGAAGCACTGTGGCTGGCTGCTGAGGCTACCTTATTATTCTCTTCTTTGAAAACTGCATATGGTGCTTACATTTGTCAAATTTCACTGGAAATTATTTTTCCTGGGAGGAGGAAAAGTGTGTTTAATTTCAAAAAATCCTATACAGCATCCACGCACTCCCTCCACACGCTACCACCAGTGACCCTCCTAGAAACAGGCATTTAATTTTGTAGTCATACAGTCCTTTTGACCTCTATCGATGGAGATGATAGATGCCACCCCGTCTTTCATTTGCTGCCAATGTTCTTCCTTTTTCTTTCAAATTAATGTTTGGTGTGTCCTTAATAAGTGTTATGCTCGTGTCACTTATAAGCCATTTCTTCAAACGACATTTACAAATTCAGGCATTCATTTAATTTATTCCTACATTGAGCTAAAGATTCAAAGATCAATAAAATTATTCAAGCAATGGGGATGAGAGTCTCAACATTGTTTTTCAGTGTACACAGGAGTACACGCACACACGCGCGCACACACACACACACACACACACACACACATAGACATTGGCACTGACCTAGTTCCTAAGTCTCTGTGAGTGACTAATGTTTCTAAAGATGTATATAGGTTTCAAAGTTTCACCATTCCCTTGTATTTCCTTTTCTAATGCTGGAATTCCCTCCAAAACGTGTCGTCTATGCAAACTCAAATAGCTCACTGATCACCAGATTTTGATTGTTTCCATTAACTATCACTTCAAACAGGTTCAAAATTTCTACCAACTTCCAAATGGTTTCCAATTTGCTTTCAATTTCTCACATATGTGGGTTCAAAAGCGTACCACAGTCAGCCAGACACAGTGGCTCATGCCTGTAATCCCAGCACTGTGGAAAGCCAAGATGGGTAGATCACCTGAGGCTAGGAGTTTGAGACCAGCCTGGCCAACATGGTACAAACCCCAACTCTACTAAAAATACAAAAATTAGCCAGGTAGGGTGGCATGTGCCTTTGGTCCCATCCCAGCACTTTGGAAAGCCAAGATGGGTAGATCACCTGAGGCTAGGAGTTTGAGACCAGCCTGGCCAACATGGTACAAACCCCATCTCTACTAAAAATACAAAAATTAGCCAGGTAGGGTGGCATGTGCCTTTGATCCCAGCTAGATGGGATGCTGAGGCACGAGAATCACTTGAACCTGGGAGGCAGAGGTTGCAGTACGCCAAAATCACACCGTTGCACTCCAGCCTGGGCAACAGAGTGAGACTCCATCTCAAAAACAAAGAAACAAAAACACTCCATGGTCCTCCAGGATTTAATGCACTGCCAGAATCAAACGTATCCTTCTTCTTCCATCTCATTCACCTTCCCACTCTCCTTACCTCATCTCAGTGCTCTTCTGACCCTATTGTTACATAAATAGTATTTCTTCTCCACTCTTCTTTCCCCCCCAACTTAATCCATGTTTATCCCAATAACTAACATTTTAGCTTCCCTTCTTTCTTGTATCATCAAAACTATGGACAGTTTCTTCTTTGTACACTTTCTCTAATATTTTGATAGCCCAAGACTTTAATATCCCCATACCCTTTGATATGCTTACTTATTAACAATGTAGGAAACACTGATAGATTTTAGAAGTGACATGGAATAGAAACAGAATATCAAGGCAATGGGATGAGGTTCACCAACAGACTCCCCATACACAAACTGTAATACCATTGTCTTCTGACACCTTAAGTTGAGGACCATGTACAAGTTCAAAAGTTCTGAGTGAAACTTACAAGTCAAAAAATTCTAAGCACATCAAATGGGTCTGTTGCAAAATTCACACATACAGAGTGTTCACGTCTCAAGATCTGCTAAGATAATCTAAAAATTATGATCGGTTTAGGCAGTCTAAAAAGACATTTTAACAGTATTTATAAAATATGTAAAGGGAGTCTATATTCAATGGGAAAATTTCCCCCTTTTTCTAAGAGTTTGGAGATAGCTCATCCATTTTAAATCCCTTAACATTCATTTAAAATCTTTTGATACATTCACCGCAGAAATCAGGGTAAACAACTTTTGCTTTCCTGTACTGCCTAAGGAGAAGAGACTTGGATAGATTCAGTTCCAGCACGTGACCTTGCCTTTCCAAACTCTTACCTCTTGTTGTTTGAAGGTTTTCTCTTGGATTTTACCATTCAGCTTTTCTATGTTGAGCTGCAAATCAAGCAATGTGGTATTCAAACTTATTAAGGACTTGGAGATTTCATCTATTGCATTCCCATGTCCCTGGACTGAGGAAAACAAGGTACTTAGCTGGAGAAGAATGTCATTAAATCTTTGATCAGTCGTCATGCTGAAGTTCTGGAAATGCTCTGCATCTATGAGATTGGCTTCCATGTCTGAAATGTGCTGGATTCTCTTCTCCATGTTGCTCATGTGTTCCATAAAGACTTCCTGAAATCTCATTTCCTCTTCACTGTCATTTCCTTTTCCTGTGAGACTGTGAGTTATATCGTCTGCATTAGTTGAACCAACTGAGCAATTCTTCGTTTCCCACTTCAGGAGTTGAGCTGTATATTTAAGTCAAAATAAACCAGTCATGGCCTGATCCTTAAATGCATACACTATCACATCCCGTATCATTCCATTCTGTTCGTTTTATTCCATTCCATTCCAACATTTTGAATGCTAGGCTAAATCAAGTATTTACTTTTAATCTACAATGTGTGAACCACGCTAAGTATATTGCTGAGAAGCATACATTCTCCCTTTCCCATTTTATGTTAAGATGATTCCAGGATTATATCATGCTTTCTGAATTGCTGCTTATATGAATCTTCTTGGCCACTGATTTTGGTTTTGCCAATTCAAAACAATTCTATAGACTATGAAAGGCAATGTATCTACAGAACTGTTGTTAGAATAAAGTGAACTAATGCTTAATCCAGTTTCTGAAGTAAGCATGTTGAATAAGTTAACAATGATAATGATGATCATGAGGATGACAAAAGCAATATGTGGTAAAATACTGGTATCATGAACAGCGTGGGTAAATTGTTGCTTTATCTTCTTCATTCTTTCACTTGAGCTGCCAGAAAAGTGTCATTTTCAGTTAACACAGACCTAATTCACAGTTGGTAGAGCAGGAAGTTGGGCAAATATATTTTTTTCTCTTTATAAAGGTACTATTCTCATAACACTCCATTCTAACTATTATAAAATATATTTTCACAGCATAAAATTTAGAAAATGTAGATAATATGGAAAAATAATTTATCATGAATCTCTCCATTCTAGCTTAAACTCTAGGATTTTGGTGTATGTGTCTCAAACCTTATCATATTATTGATCTTAAAATGCGACATTTTTAAATAATCTGGACACCACTTTTTAATGTAATGCTCCATCATAAGTACTTTTTCATATTAATATTTAATATTGTTCTACAAAAATAATTTAAGAAACTCTATTGTATTATATGCATGGATCTGCCAGATTTATTTTAAAAAACAGCTGCATTTAGTTTGCCTCGGTTTTCAGTAATATAGTCAATGTTTTGATGAACAATCTTGTGAATAATTATTTACCAAATTAAAAAAATTGTATTCCAAAACAGTATTTTAGGAACATACCGAGTTGTTGATAGATATCCCCAAATGGGCATATGTTCTCTAAACAAGCTAATTATCATTCTGAAATAATGTAAAGCAATATGTTTTATAGTTTCAAAAAAATAAAAGGCATAAACATCAACTTTTTATACAAAAATAGGCAGGGTGCATTGGCTTATGCCTATAATCCCAGCACTTTGGGAGACTGAAGCAGGTGGATCACAAGGTCAGGAGATCAAGACCATCCTGGCCAACATGATGAAACCCCGTCTCTACTAAAAATACAAAAATTAGCTGGGCGTGGTGGCGGGCACCTGCAATCCCATCAACTCAGGAGGCTGAGGCAGGAGAATCGCTTGAACCTGGGAGGCAGAGGTTGCAGTGAGCCAAGATCATGCCACTGCACTCCAGTCTGGGAAACAGAGCAAGATTCCATCTCAAAACAAAACAAAACAAATTCTTAATTTTAGACAATGAGGAAAATGTTAAACACAATCTTACCACTATTCAGTGATGGTTGAGGTTTTCTGTTTTCCTGTATCTTTATATATGTATCTGTTTACACCTTTTACCGACACGTATGTTAGTCATATTCATATTAGATTGGATGTATAAGATTTTCCACATTTGACAATTATGGAACAATAAAAAGAATAATTTCATATTGCTCAAAAATATATGCAGCTCCACCTGAGTCTATCAATTTTCTTAATAAAAGTGATATGATGACAGTACAATTTTTATAGATTTTTGAGAATTAAACAACACAAGTAAAACATTTAGTTCTACCCCTAACTCAAGGGTTTTGTTCCATAAATGAGAGCTTGGTGTTTACATAGAATCTAGTTCCCTGATTCTAGAATCTTCCTACACTACTCCCTTACCAACTAGGCTACTCTGAACAAGTTACTTATCCCTCTCCTTGCTTTGGTTTTCTCAATTTGTAAAAGTAACAATTACCTCAACAATGTTGCTGAGCACAAATGAAACAGGCATATCTATTCCTCTAAAGTGCCTTATAAATGAGAGATACTATCTATCAGTTATAGAGTCCACTGTATTTACTACCTTTGCTTAAAAAGGCTGTGGTTGGATCACCTGAGGTCAGGAGTTCGAGACTAGCCTGGCAAACATGGTGAAACCCCATCTCTACTAAGAATACAAAAATTAGCTGGGCGTGGTGGCATACACCTATAATCCCATCTACTCTAGATGCTGAGGCAGGAGAATTGCTTGAGCCTGGGAGGTGGAGGTTGCAGTGAGCCGAGATCCTGCCACTGCACTCCAGCCCGGCTGACAGGGTGAAACCCCGTCTCTACTAAAAATACAAAAAACTAGCCAGGCCTGGTGGGCGCCTGTGGTCCCAGCTCCTCTGGAGGCGGAGGCAGGAGAATGGCGGGAACCCGGGGGGCGGAGCTTGCAGGGAGCCAAGATGGCGCCGCTCACTCCAGCCCGGGCGACAGAGCGAGAC
>NW_012114488.1:2786639-2799624 GCF_000951035.1 Colobus angolensis palliatus | reverse complement strand
AAAAAAAAAAAAAAAAAAACAAGAAGCTGTTTGATGAGCATTACTACTGTAGCTATTATTACACTAAGAGTGTCATCCTAAATATGTAAATAAATTCTAATTTCAAAAAATACATGATACCATATTTTTCCTGATTTTATTAATTTAATATTAGCTTATTTGGAATAACAAAATGTGTGTGACAATACTTTGATGTGATCTACAATAGAGTTGATATTGAGCATGTTATTCTATATTTCTTAACATATCAATAACTTGGAAATAAAAGTATATTTCTTAACTGTATCTCATCACATTTACTAAATTCATTGTGGGGAGCAAGTTTTGGGTTGACAGCCTCATCCACGCATTCGTTAATTCTGTGATTTAATTACTATATACTGTGCGGAAAACTCTGCTTGAGTAACTCTGGGAATAAAAGAACAATCGGGAATGGAATTTGACTGTAACAATCAGAAGCCCAAATAAACAATTTTTTCAAAATTACTTCAAAATTTTCCTCTAGCATTGTCCTTTTTTGATGATTATTTCTTTTGAAGTAGCAGTTACAAATTTAGATTCTAGAATAGAACTGCCTAGACTAGCAATTCTGGCTCTGCACTTTATATACTATGGCATTGGACAAGTTACTTAACCTGTCATTGCCTCTATTTCACTATCTGTATAAATGGGGTACTAACAGTCAGTGTCCAAATAATTAAATGAACTATATGTAAAATACTTAGACGACTTCCTGGCATGTAATAAGCATTTGATAAATTTCAGATTTTTGCTATTATTAATATTTGGATTCAAGATGTGTGATTCAAGTATCTATATGCCCAATATTGATTGACTGTGGGGAATTAGTATTGTGTGATAAAAATATTTTTCTGGAGTTGGATGTTCCCATGAACAACGTTATCTCTATGCTTTATTTTACTATGTACATTGCCCTTATATTGCTCAGCCATATAGTTTTACTTTCATTGGAAATAAGATTTATTTTGTATCAGTAAAGCTAATATTTTTCACAATATGGAAAGAGAAGCTCCAATTTGACTAAGGTCACATGACCAACTATTTTTAATTTGACACAAGTTAAACATGAGTTGACAGTAAATGCTACATTTTATTAACAGATCTAAAAACACAAATTTCCTGTTTCATCGAACCCTGAGTGAAAACTAATTTTTCATTAAAATGTTAACTTTTTGTCGTAGATCTAGGTAAAGAATGCCAGGGTTTATATTTCAAAAGTTCACTTATTTTTATTGGAGAGATGGCATTTTGTGACTTTTCTGTTTCACATATGTAAGGAGACAGAATTTTATGGTCTGTGCAAAAACCTAAGGACAGGGTTATATTTGATTCTATAGATCATATCTACTCTTTCATGTTGGAATTATCTTTTCCTACCCCAAATAGATACTGTTTTCAGCTAAAGAATTTTCAGTATTTCAGTAATAATTGATACATATATAAACATAAATTCTTGATTTTTTTCTTATTGTTCTGACACAGTATTATGCTATCACACTCTGATAGTGTTTCAGCAGCTTCTTTAAGAAAAGGTTGTAAATAGAATAAATCTTATAATTAAGAAAATAACCCTCAATATATAATTCACTTCATATTTAGAGTTTTATATATAATATTCTATTTCATCCATCAATTCATAGTTGTCAAACTTCTATCATTTTAGGGATCTATTTTGTCTACATTTGTAATTTTTTATGCCAAATAGAGATATATATTGCTTTTCAGTTTCTTTTTGAAAAATACACTGATCTACAATTTAATTAAAGGTGTAAGTGGATTGTCAATTGTTTCTTATTAATACATAATAAACATAGTGAAGTCTTTTCCAAATTCTGGTGAATCTCGCACTGATGTGAACTTATAAAATTTGAACATTCGTAGCATCTAGTCAATTTTAGTAGGTACCTATTGTAGTTTTAGTAAACAGACTAGTTCAATCATTGTAAACTCCATAACAAACGTGTTAACTTGGTAGTATTTTCTAATAGCTCACGGACTTTGAACTCGGTTAGAAACTTGAATTATTTTCCGACTCCTGTCTGCATTCTGCATGAGCTTATCAGAAGCTGCGGTCCCTGGTCTTGGCTCTGCAGGCACTGATTTGCATAAAAGTGATGAAATGTACTCAAATTCCAATTGGCTTACAGGTAATAATCCCTACAATGAAGCATCCTTTAGTTAAGCATTTCAAATTACAGATAAGCATAGACATAAACAAAATACAGATAACCTTGATTATGAGGAAGTTGACTGTTTAATGCCAAACATTAACATGTCCTTTTACTCAGATAACAATAGTTTGGTTGGTTGGTTTGATTGTTATGGTTGGATTTGTTTTAGTTTATTTTTAATGGCCAAAAAGAAGTTAATTGTTACCTATGAAAAATATTTTCCTGTGGTGACTTTTTTGTTTTTTATTGGCCGACCATATTGTTTTATAAAAACTCAATAAAACTGGGAGACAATAGACCAGAGGTTAGGGTTCAGAAGTCTTAGATGGGAACTCCAGCTCCAATACTGAGCTGTCTGAATTTTCTTATGTGGATAATGAGAATAATTACAGTGTCTATACAGAGGTTAATTGTAAGAGTATATTATTGTTTTTATTATTTCTTTCTTAGTGAAATTTTTGCTGTGTCTTGGAATACTTCCTTAGACTGCCCTGTAGCAGAGGAAGTTTGGCCTGGTCTTTAGGAACTTTTTTGTTGTTGTTGTTAAGCTGCTTAGTATGCACATAAAAATGTATCTTATTCCCCGCATATCTCTTATTAGAGCATATGGGCAGACATTTTATCAGTCATGTAGAGAAGAGGAGAGCTATAAGGCATATAAATTCAAATGCCAATCAAAATACATCAAATCCATCCAAAATGCTACAAGGGGAATAATATTTACATACGTGCTAAAGGTATATACAAGCTATCTACCCTTGTAGAAACAGTCAAATCCATCTTCAGTTCAAGTCAGCCTCTCCAAAGAAATATGTACCTCCAGAACATCACTTTCAGCCCAAGTAACACGTTCTATATTTTTTATTTGAGAGGATGCTATCAGGTTATGTTTAGAGATATTTTAAATAATATCCCTATGAAAAGTATGGTCATATAAACTGGATTTTACTAAGTTGTACGCCATTATTCTACAAGGTCTCCTCTCTTTAAAAACTGACAGAAGGCCGGGCGCGGTGGCTCAAGCCTGTAATCTCAGCACTTTGGGAGGCCGAGACGGGCGGATCACGAGGTCAGGAGATCGAGACCATCCTGGCTAACACGGTGAAACCCCGTCTCTACTAAAAAATACAAAAAACTAGCCGGGCGAGGTGGCGGGCTCCTGTAGTCCCAGCCACTCAGGAGGCTGAGGCAGGAGAATGGCGTAAACCCGGGAGGCGGAGCTTGCAGTGAGCTGAGATCCAGCCACTGCACTCCAGCCTGGGTGACAGAGCGAGACTTCGTCTCAAAAAAAAAAAAAAAAAAAAAAAACTGACAGAAATATTTTTTCTGCTCTTAGTACTAAGAATAGAAGAGCTTCTCCTGGACAACAGGTTTGTTTTTTATATTACAGCCATTGTTAATGTAAATGATCACGTTATTTCTTCACATTGGCAAAACGAATACTTTTGAAATTTGTCACGCACATTAGAAAGAGAGGACTCTAGAGGAAAATATATTTTTGAAAGAGTTTAGTCCTTTTCATTTTACTTTTACAAATCTGTATTTTTATCTTGCACTTCTTATTTCCGTTCTATTTTGTTTTTTTTTTCTAATTTAAAAACTATTCTTTCTACTTAACTTTGCAGAATCTGTTTTTTAATTTAATAAATTTGAAGGACTCTTTGTAATATAGTATTTTCTTTATGAATGTACCATATATAAAAGACTGAATGCTTCTTTTTTGCTTTGGCAATGAATAATTCACGGATGAGTTACTAAATTTCAAAACTCTGGATCACGTTACCTGCCACTATTCCAATGAGAGGGATGAGAACTGCAAACACAAGGAGGTAAAGGGCAATCAGTGCAGCTTTGAAGGACTTCAGTTTCTCTTGAAGGGGAGGGCTGTTTTTAGGATCTAATAAAACAAAAAAGCCCAGCTTACTGTTAGAAACTGTTATCTTCTTCCATAATTAAAATTGTTTTAATCTCCAATTACATTGTTACTACCAAGCCTACTGGAATAAAAAAGAAGAAAAAATGGTCCAGATTTATGCAGTAGAAAAGAAAGGGGCAGTCACAGGAAAAGCCAATCCAGGTATCATTATAGACACTTGATTGACTTATCCACTCACTAAACATCCACAACAAAGTTACCGTGCTCTACAAGTTGTGCTTGTCTGATTTTTTGGAATCAGTTGGTACATTTTAATATTGACACTTACATATACAAACACAAATTTTATTCAGCATTCACGTGGGAAGATATTCTGGATGACAAAATTTTCTCAAGTAACTATGTAATTTTTAATATTTTAAAATCAGATAGGGCAAATATTTATTTTCAATGACTACAATGTTAAAATAATTTTATTGTCCAATTCCTTCTCAATAGTTTTGTATTTGGATACCTCTTATGATTTGAATACAATGTAAACAATATTTAAGAAAAATGAAATAAACCAAGTGATTCACATTTTGACTAATCTTTAGAATGGATCAGTGAAGCCCACCTTCTCTATATTTCAGAACATATTAATAACAGCAATCTTTTATTCGTATGCATTTCTATGGCATGGTGATTTATATAATGGGATACTAATTGTAGTAGAGAGAAATCAATATAGAGGGGAAATAATAGATGAGGAAGTCCTTTCTCTGATTAGGTGAATACAATGGTCATTAAAAATTTATTTTCTGTGGTCATTGCTTTCACTGATCAATTTAAAAAAGTAAATTTTACTTTCAGGTTGCAACAAACAAGGTTAAGGTGTTGAAAAGAAAAGAAGAGAACTTTTTTTTTTGAGACAGAGTCTCGCTCTGTCGCCCAGGCTGGAGTGCAGTGGCCGGATCTCAGCTCACTGCAAGCTCCGCCTCCCGGGTTTATGCCATTCTCCTGCCTCAGCCTCCCGCGTAGCTGGGACTACAGGGGCCCACCACCGCGCCCGGCTAGTTTTTTGTAGTTTTAGTGGAGTCGGGGTTTCACTGTGTTAGCCAGGATGGTCTCCATCTCCGGATCTCGTGATCTGCCCACCTAGACTTCCCAAACTGTTGGGATTACAGGCCTGAGCCACCACGCCCGGCCGAGAAAGTTTTTCAAAAGTAAAGAAAAGAAAAGAGCTGGATGCAGTGGCTCAAGCCTGTAATCCCAGCACTTTGGGAGGCTGAGGCGGGAGGATGGCTTGAGCCTAGGAGTTTGAGACCAGCCTGGGCCACGTGGAGAAACCGTGTCTCTACAAGAAATATAAAAAGTAGCCAGTCGTGGTAGCATGTCCCTGCAATCCAGGCTACTTAGGAGGCTGAGGTGGGAGAATTGCTTGAGCCCAAGAAGTTGAGGCTGCAACGGTCTGTGATCACACCACTGCACTCCAGCCTAGGCGAAAAAGTGAGATCCTGTCTCAAAAAGAAAAAAAAAAAAGAAAGAAAGAAAGAAAGAAAGAAAAGACAGAAAAGGAAAGGAAAGAAAAGATTGAAGGAAAAAAGAAAAAGAACCCATAATAGAAGCAAGTTGAGATATGCTCCACCTGCCAGGTTGATTAAGCCTGAAAAGCAGGACTCATTTTCTTCATCTCTAAATTATCATCATAAATGTAAATTCTACCTTTTAAATAGGTCTCAAACATTTCGATTGCTTTTTCTCTGCTCCCAATGACTCTCTCCTCCTTCTTCAAACTCTCATTATTTCTGTGAGTAACAGCCCTCACTATTATCTTTACTTGTATGTGTCTCGCTTGTGCCATATCCTCCCATCCATCCTTTACACAGAACACAAGATCCATGGTCACCCTGGAGTTGAGGTCTGTATTTCAGGTTTGCTATGCAAAAACTCATATATGAGCCTTTAACTTTGTATATGCTGCTTCTTCACACTGAAATGTCTTCTCTGTCTTTTCTGTCTCCACCCATCCCCTTAGCGATATGTATTTATGGTTTTAGGTTTAGCAGAATTATAAGTAACTCCTCCTGACATCTTAAACGATCCTGTTGAGATACAGCTGAGTATCGCTACTTTTGAGCTGTTGTCATAACCTGTGCAAACGTGTTTCACTACTGCTATACGGGGTTGAATTGTGTGCCCGCAAAAGATATGTTGAAGTTTTAATCACAGGTACTTGTGAAAGTGAGTTTATTTGAAAATAGGGTCTTTGGAGATGTAATCAAGTTAAAATGAAGTGATACTGGATTAGGGTGAACCCTAATCTGAAGACTGATATCTTTGTAAGAAAAGAACAAATAGCTACACAAAGAAGACCATATGAAGAAGGAGGGAGAGATGAGAGTGGTGCAGCTACAAAGGCAAGGAACAGTAAGGACTGCCAGGAGCCCCTAGAAGCTGGGAGGAGGCACAGGAAGATTCTTCCTTAGAGTCTTCAAAAAGGCACATGGTCTGACACCTGCATTTTAGACTTCTGGGTCTCAGAACTGTGAGTGAATAAATTTCTGTTGTTTTAAGCCTCCCAATTTGCAGTCATTTGTTACAACAACTCTGGAAAACGAATACAGGCACCTACTACCCACGATTTTCAAATATTAGTTCACGGTGCTAGGATCATATTTATCTCCAGGACCTAATATTGTAGCTGGGAAGTCAGAGGACTCAATCAGTGTTGTAGATTAATTTAATTTCATATACTACCGCCTTACTTTTATTTAAGCTTATTTTTATTCTGTCTCAAGAATACCCCTATTGGTCAAATAAGTGTAATTTTAACATCCATATACATTTAAGGTAAGTCTCAAGACTATAATTTTATATACTGTCAATAACTCTAAGAATGACCTCCATGGGCAGCCCATCCCCCTCCACTTACTCGGAGGAAGCAAAGCTGTCATTGACCGAGCATCAAATTTTACAGATTCAGAACAGCTATCAACGTCCTCCTGTTGATCACGAAAGCGATCCCACTGCTCCATACTTCTGTGAAACAAAATGGAAAAATATATTAATTCCACATGAAATGGCTAGGGCTCTTTTGCATAGTGTTTTAAACGGAAATTTCAGTTTGAAATGGAATCTACATTCTGTGACACAATCTACAATAAATAACATTTAATTTTAGCAAAAAAACATATTTTGTTAAATTTGTATATCTGTCATATACAGCAATGTATTAAACTTACCCATAAGTTTTAACTGGCATGTAAAAAGACAGATGTATGTGGAACCCTCTCATGTGTCTTTCTGTGTGCAAATGTGTATCCCTATTTTTAGAGGTGTGTTTTTGGAGTGCGGGAAAAGAGGTAGCTCTTCTTTCTTAGCTGAAAAATTTTTTAAAAGTGACAGAAAATAACTTGTAAAATGATTTAATCAGTAATTTAGTAGAGTAAAAGGAAGGAAATAAAAGAAATGTCCGGATCTGAATAACCTGATTTGACTTCTCACAAAAGTCAGTTTTCCCGGATAATTATTTTAATTTGCCTCTACCTGAGAAAAGAGAGGATTTGAGCACTATGCCTGCCTTCCTCCATCCTCTTCCTCCACAGTGTTTACATCCATTAGAGATCATAGTCCTTGTACATATCAACATAGGATTCAGGAAAACCAGTGGTGGTGGCATTTTTTCATGTATCTGTTGGCTGCATAAATGTCTTCTTTTGAGAAGTGTCTGTTCATATCCTTCACCTACTTTTTGATGGGGTTGTTTGATTTTTTTTCTTGTAAATTAAGTTCTTTGTAGATTCTGAATATTAGCCCTTTATCAGATGGGCACATCATCAGTGATCACCAGAGAAATGCAAATCAAAACCTCAATGAGATACCATCTCATTCCAGTTAGAATGGAGATTGTTAAAAATTCAGAAAGCAACAGGTGCTGGAGAGGATGTGGAGAAATAGGAATGCTTTTACACTGTTGGTGGGACTGTAAACTAGTTCAACCATTGTGGAAGACAGTGTGGTGACTCCTCAAGGATCTAGAACTAGAAATACCATTTGACCCAAACATCTCATTACTGCGTATATACCCAAAGGATTATAAATCATGCTGCTATAAAGACACATGCACACGTATGTTTATTGTGGCACTATTCACAATAGCAAAGACTTGGAACCAACCCAAATGTCCATCAGTGATATACTGGATTAAGAAAATGTGGCACATATACACCATGGAATACTATGCAGCCATAAAAAAGGATGAGTTCATGTCCTTTATAGGGACATGGATGAAGCTGGAAACCACCATTCTGAGCAAACTATCGCAAGGACAGAAAACCAAACACTGCATGTTTTCACTCACAGGTGGGAACTGAACAATGAGAATACTTGGACACAGGGTGGGGAACATCATACACTGTGGCCTGTCATGGGGTGGGAGGAGTGGGGAGGAATAGCATTAGGAGATATACCTAATATAAATGATAAGTTAATGGGTACAGCACATAAACATGGCACATGTATACATATGTAACAGACTTGTACGTTGTGCACATATAGCCTTAAAAAAAAAAAAAAGGATTCAGGAAAACTAATTCTCAGAAATGATGTACATACAAATTTACAAATTGTCATTGCAAACTGCCAAATAAGGAATTTCCTTAGTATTATTTTAATTACTCTATTCACTGCAAAAACAATTTCCCTTAGAACAAATAGTTTTACATATTTGGGAAAAATACATATTTCCTGGCTGTTTAAAAAAATTATTTATTGGCCAGGCACAGCGGCTCACGCCTGTAATCCCAGCACTTTGGGAGGCTGAAGCGGGTGAATCTCCTGAGGTCAAGAGTTCGAGACCAGCCTGGCCTATGTGGTGAAACCCCATCTCCATTAAAAATACAAAAAATTAGCCAGGTGTGGTGGCCAGCACCTGTAATCCCAGCTATTCAGGAGGCTGAGGCAGGAAAATCGCTTGTACTCGGGAGGCAGAGCTTCCAGTGAGCTGAGATTGTGCCATCACACTCCAGCCTGGGAAAGAAGAGAGAAATTTGTCTCAAAAAAAATTATTTATTTATTTATTTGTTTGTTTGTTTGTTTTGAGATGGCGTCTCACTCTGTTGCCCAGGCTGGAGTGCAGTGGTACAATCCCAGCTCTCTGCTACCATGTTGGCCAGGCTGATCTTGAACTCCTGACCTCAAGTCAACCTCCCAAAGTGCTGGAATTACAGGTGTGAGCCATTGCACCCGGTCTCTCTCTTCCTCTCTGTCTCTCTCCCTTTCTCCCTCTCCCTCTCCCCTCTCTTTCCTTTCTCTCTCTCTCTTCTCTCTGTCTCTCTTTCACTTTCCAGGGCTTTTCCCATTTTACATTGGCAGCCATACAAATATGTCCTTGTACCTTTTTCAGCATAATCTAAATTTTATGTGCATACCAAGTAGCTTAACAACAACAACAACAAAAATGTTTCTGTGTCTCTTTAACATGTATCAGAAACACTGGAAAGGTTTGATAAAAAGAGACTGATGGGCCTCATCCCCAGAGTTTCTGATATTTGGGGTGAGGGCTCAAGAATTTACAATTCCAACAAATTCTCAAGGGGTGATGCAATTGGTCTGAGGACCACATTTTAAGAACCTTTTCCATAAAAAGACATTATATGACTTCTTTTGTTGGACAGAGTTTAGTTCATGTGATTGATAGATTTAGCCTAAGGCCAACATCTTCTGATCATTTCTTATTTTCTTGAATGCTGAGTAATGGACTTAGCACAGCACAGTTCTAACTGAATGCACTGGCAGCATCAGGACAGCAAACTCAAATCCAGCCCAGGAAATGAAAGGCAATCATTCAGATGCAAGTGTTCATCCCACTGTGGGGAGAGGCAGTGACATGTAAGGATATGACTCAACTCCTGTCAATATATTTTGAAAACATCACTAAGGATATTCTTTATTTGGCAGTTTGCGATGACAATCGTTGCATATTCCTCTTTTCTGAGAGTTGGTCTTCATGAATCCTATGTTGATCTGACCAAGGACTATGTTCTTTAATGGATCTGACCACTGTGGTGGAAGGGAATGAAGGCAGGTAGGCATAGAACCCAAATCTCCTTTCTCAGGGAGAGGCAAAGAAAATAAATAAACAGGCCGGGCGCGGTGGCTCAAGCCTGTAATCCCAGCACTTTGGGAGGCCGAGACGGGCGGATCACGAGGTCAGGAGATCGAGACCATCCTGGCTAACACGGTGAAACCCCGTCTCTACTAAAAAATACAAAAAACTAGCCAGGCGAGGTGGCGGCGCCTGTAGTCCCAGCTACCCGGGAGGCTGAGGCAGGAGAATGGCGTGAACCCGGGAGGCGGAGCTTGCAGTGAGCTGAGATCCGGCCACAGCACTCCAGCCTGGGTGACAGAGCGAGACTCCGTCTAAAAAAAATAAATAAATAAATAAATAAACAATTATCTGGGAAAATGAACTATTGTAAGAAGCCAAACTGGATTATTTACATTCACACTCCTCTCTATTTCCTACCTTTAAATTTACCCTATTGGATTTAAATAGCAGTTTTACTCACCAAGCAAAACACATGAACAAAAAATCCAAATAATTTTAAAAAACTGAGATGACAATAAAACTTAGCAAAATTCACTTTAAAACTATAGTTGAATGATTTATAATCCTTTGGGTATATACCCAGTGATGTGATTGCTGGGTCAAATGGTATTTCTGGTTCTAAATCCTTGAGGAACCGCCACACTGTCTTCCACAATGGTTGAATTAATTTCCACTCCCACCGACAGTGTAAAAGCGTTCCTATTTCTCCAAATCCTCTCCAGCATCTGTTGTTTCTTGACTTTTTAATGATCGCCATTCTTGGAACCAATTCAAATGCCCATCAATGATAGACTGGATGAAGAAAATGTGGCACATATACACCATGGAATACTATGCAACCATAAAAATGAATGAGTTCATGTCCTTTGCAGGGACATGGATGAAGCCGGAAACCATAATTCTCAGCAAACTAACACAGGAACAGAAAACAAAACATCACATGTTCTCACTCATAAGTGGGAGCTGAACAATGAGAAAACATGGACCCAGGGAGGGGAACATCACACGCTAGGGCCTGTCAGCGGGTGGAAGGCAAAGCGATGGAGAGCATTAGGAGAAACACCTAATGTAAATGACGGGTTGATGGGTGCAGCAAACCACCATGGCATGTGTATACCTATGTAACAAACCTGAACATTCTGCACATGTATCCCAGAACTTAAAATATAATTTTAAAAAACTGAAGAAAGAAAATCCTACAGTTTAAGGTAATTGGAACTATGTACTAATGCTTTTTAACTTTGAACTCAGTTTGTAAGAGATGGATTCGCAAAAATTGTATTCATGTATACCTGGTATGTGCAGACATGTGTCACTTAAGGACTAAGATACGTTCTGAGAAATGCATTGCTAGTCAATTTCATTGCTGTATGAACATCATAGAGTGCACTTATATAAACCTAGATGGTCTGGCCTATTGCTCCTAGGTTATACACCTATACAGCATGTTATACTGTGCTGAATCCTGTAGGCAGGTTGGAACACGATGGGAAGTATGTGTGTTTCTAACATATCTACACGTAGAGAAATGCAGTAAAAATATGGTATAAAACATACAAAGTTGTGCACCTGTACAGGGCAATTAGGATAAATGAAATTTGCAGGACTAGAAGTTGTTCTGGGTGAGTGAGTGAGTGGGTGGTGAGTGAATGTGAAACACTGTAGACTATAAACATTGCACACTTAAGCTACACTAAATGTATAAACAATTTTATTTCCTCAATAATAAATTAGCCCTAGTTTACAGTACCGTTTATACTTTATAAACTTTTTTAAAACAACTTTTTGACTCTTTTGTAATAACACTTAGCTTAAACCATAAATTGTATAGCTGTACAGAAATATTTTCTTTCTAAACTGCTTTATCCTATAAGCTATTTTAAGCTTTATTTTTTTTTTAATGTTTCTACTTCTTTAACTTTTTTGTTGATAACTAAGACACAAACGCACGCATTAGCCTAGGCCTGCAGAGGCTCAGGCTCATCAATGCAACTGTCTTTCCCTCCATATCTTCTCCCACTGAAAGATCTTCAGAAACACTAACAGGCATGGAGCTGTCATCTCCTATGATATCAATGCGTTCTTTCAGAAGACCTCCTAAAGGACCTGCCTGAGGCTGTTTTACCATTGAATCTTTTCTCATAAGTAGGAGGAGTGCACACTAAAATAATGATTAAAAAGTATAATGTGGTAAATACATAAACCATTAACATTTGTTATCAAGTATTACATACTTACGTAACTGTATGTGCTATACTTTTAAATGACTGGCACAGCAGTAGGCTTGTTTACACCAGCATCACCACAAATATGTGAGTAATGCAATGTGCTATTCCCTTAGAACAGCTGTGAGGTCAAAAGGTGACAGAATGTTTCAGCTCCATTATACTCTTATGGAGCCACCATCATATATACGGTCCTGTGTTGACTGAAACATTATTACTTGGTGCGTGTCTATAACCAGAAATGGCTTCCTTTTAGGCTACCTACTGGCCCCTTCTCCATATGTTTGATTATGGCTTTGATCCTTGCATTGGAGATACTCTGGCTCCATTTTTACTGAAATGCAAAAGAAACATCTCAGATTATTCTATCTACCAGGTAATAACGTTTGTGAAAAAAGCTGAAGCCTTAGGATCTGGTAAGTATCTTTACACTGTGAACTTTGAATGAGTAGGGACCATGTCTGATTTTGTCCACATTATGTCACTAGAGCCTAAAGCAACCTGGAACATAGAATATACTGAATAAATATTGAATATACTGAATAAATATTGAATATACTGAATAGAATATATAAATATATGAATAACTATATAAATATTC
>NW_012114488.1:2780897-2786305 GCF_000951035.1 Colobus angolensis palliatus | reverse complement strand
TGATTAGTTGGGTTAAATTTAATATAATAAAATATATTATTTTATATACATATATATAAGGCACAGGCATAGTACAAAAGGGAGTGATTACCTCTTTTGGGGATGTGGGTAATCAAGGTAGGAATACAGAAAAGATGACAATGAATTAGGGTTTTGAAAATGAGCAGAATCTGGGGTAAGGTCATTACAGGATGGAAAATATCATATTAAAAAGCATGAAGGTATGAACAACATGGAACTACAAGCAGTTTTAGTTTTTCATAAAAACATCATTTATTTTTCTCCTTTACATATTTATTTTTAATATGCCTTACCTAGGTTAAGAGAAAACAAAGATTTAAAAAGCCAAGTGTCCCTTTTATTATACTTTCTTTTCACATAACCTTTTCAGCCTAGATTCAGGTCACTTCCTGTCTCTCCCATGAAAGGAGAAGGGTAGTGCACATCACAACAGGCAAAAAGGCTTTCAGGAAATACAATGTTTTAATTTGATCTATTACATCTGTTCAGTTTTCTTGAGCCTTGGAAAGTGCGAAAAAGACAAAAGGAGAAAAAAATGGTATTTTAAACAACCAGACTATAATAACCTTAGTTAGGTTGGTAGTACACTCTTTACTCTTTTTCTCTACATAGGTACAAACGAAGTTCAAAAAGAAGAGCCTGGAGAGGCAAGTAGCTGGTAGCATCTGACTCATCAATTTCTTCCTTTATTTTTCTGATCACATAAATAGATCTGGCTTTCACAATCTACCCAAAATATAACACTGAATCACTATCTATACAAATGAAGTTAAAAAAAAAAGTATTCTTTGCTTTGGCAGTAGTGACCTGGATTATTATTATTAGTGACACATTATATATTGTTTATTAAACATTTTGCTTTTCTCCCTTTCACTTTGAACTAGAGATGAAGCTTGATTTTGCTTAAGTCTCTAACTTTTGGGTTATCTTTTTTTAGCATATAGAGGTGATAATAAATATTTTGTGGACGACTGTATTTTAAACTGTGGTTAACTTGGGAAGATTTATTTAAACTCTGAAAAAGGAAAACTTTCTAGTACATGTCTATGAGTGGTTTACACTAACTGACAATATTTGGTCTATAAAATGTCCCTGACAAGTGTAGTGGACCAGAAGGGAGGTGCACACTAAAGCATACTCAGCCAAATGAGTAATGAACAATATTCCCTATGGCTACATTTGTGCACCATGGGAAGTCCGTCTGCTTTCTGGGGCCAGTGTTCAAAAGGGATTGGCTTATCATGAACTGCGTGAAATGTTGGTATATATATTTTCCAGAAAAGAAAAGATTATGTTCATCAGAGATAATGCAGTCATAGGATTTGTGGCATTTTCTGATGTTACTGCCTTGTTTCTTAGTCTGTACAGTCTCTCCAAGAATCTCGTCTTCTTCCGTGGCTTGAACTACTGCCTGTGTGCTGATCGAGCCAATATAGCCAACCCAGATCTCAGTCTCAGAATCAGCTTTTGTTTTACATAATACAACTAGCTACAAGGTGGATTTTCTATAGCAGCCTACCTTTTATTTTTCCAGGATTTTCACTGTGGGTATATCATCCATTTATATCATCTATTTATTACCATACCCACTTAGTATTATTATCTACTTACTATGTAGTGGAGAATACATGATACAGTTAGGCATATGCCAGCAAAGCACAGTCACTCAAATCGGAAGCCAGAGCTTCTTTTCTAGACCACTCTCATGTGTAAGACCCATATCTGATTGCACAAACACTCCTGATTTCCTTGGATCCATTCCTTCCATTCTATTCCGATTTTTGGACTTCAGCTTATTTTTATCTAGCCCAGTCAGGCATCTTGGGTAGCAGCAGTGGTGCAGACAACTAAGAGGATAATCCAAGGGCATTAAAAGAGAGGACAAATTAATAGCATCTAAACCATAACACTTTAGCAAAGAATAGGAGGAAAAAATCAAATAGTAGAAGATATCTTTCTTCAGGAAAAAAACACGAGAGACATAAACTTGGGAAACATGATATTCAATGGGTGAGTAGAGGAAGGAGACTCAGTACAAAAGACAAGGAAGAACTTTTTGACACTGCAGCAGAAAAACAAGAAGCAGTCAGGGTCATGGAAAAGAACAAAGAAGTTCGTGTCCTGCAAGAAATCCATAACCTGCCACATAGAATTTAAGTTGTTTTTTCCTGTGTGGTAGAAGCAGAAATAAAATCTTGCAAGATTGGCAGCGGTAAATGTATAAAAATGAAAGTCCCTGAATGCATAAATGAAAGTTGTTCATGCTCATGGTTTTCTGTTGAGAAGAGAGATACTGATGATTTCACTGAGACAGCACATCCAGGGGAGTTTTATTTATTTCTGGATATTCCTCCCCTCCTCCCCAATATCTCAATAGCAGAGTGGGCGAGGGCCCAGTTTCTGTTCTGTTTTCTCTCCTTCTATTTTCACTCCCTTGGTGATCTCACTAGCCTCATTGCTTTAAATATAATCTGGAAGACTGATTACTCTTAGATCTTCATCTCTTGCCCATAACTCGCCTCTGAATTCCAGACCCATATATGCCACTGCCTAACAACATCTCTGCTTACAATTGTAATATGGTCCAAACCTAGAGGTCTTCCTTGTTCCTTGCCTTTTCTCGTCCACTACTTCCAATCTCTCATCTGATCCTGTTGCTTTGTTTTCAAATGCTATGCAGAAACTGAGGACTTCTTGTCACTTCCTTGCTAGCATCCTGTCCAAGACCCATCATTCTTTTCACCTTGACAATTTTTTTTTGTTTGAGATAAGGTCTTGATCTGTTCCCCAGGCTGCAGGGCAGCCACATGATCACATCACTGCAACCTTGACCTTCTGGGTTCAAGCAATTCTTCCACCTCAGCCTCCTGAGTAGCTGGGTCTACAGGTGCATGACACCATGCTCAGTTACCTGTTTATTTTTTTTTCTAGAGATGCAGTCTTGCTATGTTGCCTAGGCTGATCTCAAACTCTTTAGCCTCCAGTAATCTTCCCACCTCAGCCTCCCAAATTTCTGGGATTATAGGCATGACCTATTGAGCGTTGATGTTAATAGCACCCTGACTTTCATTCTTACACTCTTGAATTAATTCTCCACACAGTTTCCAAAAGAATCCTCTTAAAAAGGAAGGCAGATTGAGTCACTCCCATGCTCAAAGCCCCTGAATGCCTTCTTGTCTCGCTCAGGCCTTCACTAAAGTCTGACTCAATAAAACAGACCACCCATAATCCCTGCACTTTGGGAGGCCGAAGTGGGTGGATCACCTGAAGTCAGGAGTTTGAGACCATCCTGGTCAACATGATGAAACCCCGTCTCTACTAAAAATACAAAAAATTAGCTGAGTGTGGTGGTGGGCACCTGTAATACCAGCCACTAGGAGGCTGAGACAGGAGAATCGCTTGAACCTTGGAGGCAGAGGTAGCAGTGAGCCAACATCAGGCCACTGCATTCCAGCCTGGGCAACAGGAATAAAACCCTGCCTCAAAAAAAACAAAAACAAAAACAAAAACAAAAACAAGAAAGAAAGAAAAAGCAAGCAAGGAAGAAGCAGACTGTTCCTGAACATCCGTTTCAACCTACAACCCCTTGGGGCTTTGTCTTCCCCATCTTGGCTTCATTTTCTTTCCCCCAAAACATATTTTCCTTATTTGTCTTGTCTATCATCTGTCTTCTCTCATCCAAGCCAGATCCATGATGTGGAGTTTTGATCTCTTTGGTTCAGGAATCAGAGAGTTCCTGAAGGTGCTCAATACATACATAATGCAGTATTTAAAATTATATTAATAAATGAAACGAAAGGCAAGATCTTTTTCAAGATGAGTGGATTTTATATCTTGGGTTATGCCTCAAGAAAACTTTGTGGTTCACTAAAGTGGGAATTTTAAAAATTCTTCTGTTACACATTGGAAAATAAAATATTTCTCTCTGCGCTGCATGTAACTAGCAAACTGAAACAAAAAATATTACCCTCAGTGAAGCCACTTTGCTTCAAAAGCATTTATTATTAAAATTACCAGATTATTTCAGCTCCTTACTCTGGTTATAATCATTATAATTTTTTAGTAACGTGAACATACATACATGCATGAGCCTTCATTAGCAGGCAGTGAACGACTCACACTGTTCAAGTGTGCCTTTTAATATCAGTTCGAAAGTTAGGAAAAACAGTAGCTTCACATAAAGTGACTTTTCCTATTAAATGTCAATGTACTGATAAAGGATTGTGAAATCTTTGGCGTTTGTGTAATCTATTAAAAGCACGTGCTCACGAGAAGTGAAACACGTTTCTGTAATATCAGCTTTTTATCAAGTGGAGGAAAACTTTACAGGAAATTCATAATGAAAGAATTTCAAGGTTAATTTGTTTGGAACCATATACTTACTTTTTCTTGTTTTTCTTATAAAACATTATCATAATATTATAGATATGTTAGGATAAAATTTCCGTCACCTCATCACCCTAATAAAGGAAAAAAAACCCTTAATTTTTTAAATGAAACTCGAGTCTTTGGATATATGTACACATGTAACATAGTTCATGTTGTCATGCAAATATCATTTGGTATTATGCATTTTCCTTAAAATCATCACATTATTTTAATATTTCAAATGAATTTTTCAAACTTGAAATTTTTTTTTATTATTCTTTAAGTTCTGGGATACACGTGCAGAATGTGCAGGTTTGCTACACTGGTATACATGTGCCATGGAGGTTTGCTGCACCCATCAGCCCATCATCTAGGTTTTAAGCCACGAATGCATTTGGTATTTGTCCTAATGCTATCTCTCTCCTTGTCTCCCACCCACTGACAGGCCCCAGTGTGTGATGCTCCCCTCCCTGTGTCCATGTGTTCTCACTGTTCAGCTCTCACTTATGAGTGAGAACATGCAGTGTTTGTTTTTCTGTTCCTGTGTTAGTGTGCTGAGAATGATGGTTTCCAGCTTCATGCATGTCCCTGCAAAGAACATGAACTCATCCCTTTTTATGGCTGCATAGTATTCCATGATGTATATGTGACACATTTTCTTTATTCAGTCTATCACTGAGGGACATTTGGGCTGGTTCCAAGTCTTTGCTACATAATAATTCAACATATATATATATGTGTGTGTGTGTGTGTGTATGTGTGTGTTTGTGTATATAATCTTATTTATATAGTCATTTTTCTAAAATATAATTTTTTTCTTTTAAACTTTTTTTCCTTTTGTCAGGCGGCAATGCTTCACTGATATAAATAATGATGTTATAAATATTTCCTTTTTTTTTTTCAGATGGATTCTCGCTTTGTCACCCATACTGGAGTGTAATGGTGCGATCTCAGCTCAATGAAACCCTTGTCTCCTGGGTTCAAGCGATTCTCCTGCCTCAGCCTCCTGAGTAGCTGGG
>NW_012114488.1:2751432-2780847 GCF_000951035.1 Colobus angolensis palliatus | reverse complement strand
TCTGAAAAAAAAAAAAAAAAAATTATAGGCATTCTTATGTTTTCTGCCTATAAATGTTTTCCTCACTGCAGCCTCAACCTCCTGAACTCAAGGAATCCTCCCACCCCAGTCTTCTGAGTAGGTGGGACTCTAGGTGGATGCCACCACACCCGGCTAATTTTGTTTATTTTTTGTATAGATGAAGTGTCCTTGTGTCTTATATGGCAGATATTTTCTCCCAGGCTGTCTTGTCTGTTTTCTTTTTTAGTATATTATTTAATTTAGAATAGTTTTAGATTGACAGGAAAATCACAAAGATAGTGCAGAGTTCCCATATAGCCTACACCCAGCTTCCTCTATTATTATCTTATGTTATTATTATACATTTATCACAGTTAATGAACCAATATTGATACATTATTGCTAAGTCCATACTTTATGCCGATTTCCTTTAGTTTTTACCTACTGTCGTGTCGTGCCTGACCCCTATGGATGCCAATAGCGATGGCACCATGTCCAAGAGGCTGAAGAGGAGACCTGGAGGCAGTGAACGAGACATAGGGTTTATTTATTTATTTATTTTGTTTTTTTGAGACAAGGTCTTGCTCTGTTGCTCAACCTGGAGTGAGTGCAGTGGCATGATCACTGCTCACGGCAGCCTCATCCTCCTGCACTCAAGTGATCCTCCCGCCTCAGCCTCCTGAGTAGCTAGAACTACATGTGCATGCCACTACACCCGGCTAATTGTTTTTATTTTTTGTAGAGATGGAGTCTCACTGGGTTTCCAAGGCTGGTCTTAAACTCCTGGGCTGAAACAGTCCTCCCACCTCAGACTCCCAAAGTGCCGGGATTATAGGTGCGAGCCACCACACCTGCTTGAGACACAGGGCTGATTGAGGGGGACTTACGTATGAGGACAGTCCAGTGGCAGTAGGCTGGACAAGAGAACCACTACTGTTTGTAAACAGCATGCAGTTTATATAGGATTTTTACTTAGCAACCTTCACCTAACCTAAAGCAAAGGGCCTTGACCCTGTACATGACCTGAGTTCCAAGGGATGGGCCAAGGGTTCTTCATAGATAAGGGGTGAATCTCTAGAGCAGCCACTCTCAGATTCCTTAACTCAGGACCGTCACGCGTGTTTCTTACATCTTTCTCAGGGTATGCTTACGTTATTGGTGTCAGATGCATCTGCCACACCTGTCCTTCTTCTGTCCCAGGGTCGCCCCCCAGGACACCACATTACATTTACTCTTCATGTCTCCTTAATCTACTCTTGGTTGTGACGGTTTCTCAGCTATCCTCATTTAAAACCTTTTTTTGTTTTGGGATTTTTTTTTTTTTTTTCAGATGGATTCTCGCTCTGTCACCCAGGCTGGAGGGCAGTGCCAGTATCTCGGCTCACTGCAGCTTCCATCTCCTGGGTTCAAGCGATTCTCCTGCCTCAGCCTCCTGAGTAGCTGGGATTATAGGCATTTGCCACCATGCCCAGCTGATTTTTGTATTTTCCACCATGTTCGTCAGGTGATCCACCCGCCTCGGCCTCCAAAAGTGCTGGGATTATAGGCGTGAGCCACCACACCTGGTCATTATTTTCATAATTTAGCTTTCTTCTTTTAAAACATTTCTTTAGGATAATTCACTATATGTGAAACTCAAAGGTGAAAGGAAAACTATTTTCAACTTCTTGGGCTCTACTGTCTTAGTGATCTTTAAAAAGATTGCATAAATTTATAAATATTCCAGACTTATATATGTATATGGCAGTTTCAAACAAAACTCACTACCATTGAATAATAAAGCTTATTTTAGAATCATTTAGATTTTGATAAGAGTTAAATAATACCTAAAAGTGGTTTTCATTTTTATGTTTTATTATTAATGTTGAGAGAGACTTCACTATAATTGTTTGTCATATATTTTTCTTCTTGGGTTATTATCTATTCATATTCACTGCTTATACATCCCCACAGGTTCCTTTTACCTGTGCATGTGAATAAGTTCTTTATATTTAATACATATTTACCATCTGTCTTTTCATACTTGGCATGTATTCATTTTTCCAAGATTTTTCCCTATTTAGTTTTTTCATCATATTCTTATGGTCAACTTTATCTTCAAGATTTGAAATAAATAATAACCTTATGATCCTCTTTATTATATAAAATAAAGTTTTAATTTTTGTAACAGCAGTTGAATGTGTATATAAAATGAAAATTAAGTTAAGATTATTTGTGAAATTAACAGTTTTATGCTTAAGGAACAGCTTAAGGAACCTGTCTGTAAGAAGGATTTTAGTAAGAAATGGAAATATTTATATTGCGCCTGAGGTCACTGATATTCATCCTTGGTAGCAAAGAAGAAAGAGCACCAATTTTTGAATCTGAAATCTAGATTTGAGTATTGACTGTGACGTCATTTAGCTGTGTGACCTTAGGCAAATATTTTAACTTATTTGAACTGAAGTTTCTTTAGATATGTAAAATATGATCACAATATAAGTTTAAAGAATTATTGTGAGCATTAAAAATAATTTTTGTAAATTGTCTGATAACACAAAAAACCATCAATATATGAATCACTGTTATTTTAAAATGCTGTTTTAAAAAAAAATATGAGCTTTTCTTATTTTGTTCTCACAGCGTGTTCATGAGGTACACAGTAGTATTTTCTCCATTTTACAGGGTAGGGAACTAAGACCTGAAATGTGTAAGTAACTAGTCAATGTTATGCACCTAGGGAGTTGGGGAGCTGGCATTTGAACACAGGCAGTCTACTCCCAGAAGATCAGCTCTTACCCACTGCAGAAAACTGCTAATCACTGCATAAAACATTCATAATCTCAGTTCTATGGTTTTTCTATAACTATATTTACCTGGTCAATGCAAATGCCAGCCTCCCATTGTATGCCATGTGAATCTTACTTACTCTTCAAGATTAATCTAGCATCTCCATGAAGATTTATTTCTGACAGACTTTTTTCCCATAGAAGTAATTTTGGCCTCGCCTATATTTTCATAGTAATTATCTACAGTTCTTTCATACTACTTAAGGTGCTCAAATTACATTATGCCTATTTGGGGATGTTTTAAATCATAAGATTCCTGAACACAAAAAGAACTATATTTTATTTTTTGTATCCTTTCCCCACATCTAGTTCAATGAAGTGCATATAGTAGATACTCAGCCAATATTTGCTATATAATCAAGGAAAGATAATAAAAGGCATTACATTAAAGCCAAAAATATTCCATGAAAAGTTATGAAAGGAGAATAACTGAAATATATCAAATTATACTTTGAATAAAGTCAATATCTTAAACAAAATATGCTTAATTATATGAAAAAAAAAAAGCATCTTGCCAGTGCAAACTACAAAGCATTTAGTATATTTCATGTGCATTTGTGAACACATATGTTTTTCACTCACGGAAAATTTAGCAGAAATCTCTATTTTTTGATTATCAAAAAAAACAAAACAAATTAGTGCTGATAGAATAAAGCATTCTACTAGAAATCATTCATCATATATATATATACACACACAGAAATTTATCATATATCACATACACACATACATACACACATAGAGTAGACATATAAAAATCAATAGAAACAATTCTGGAAAAAAAATTAAAATAAGCTTTTTTTTTTTTTTTACCTTTGGTCCTAAAGAAAGCAGCACTGATTTATCCACTTTTCTCTCTTTACAATTGAAACCTAAAATCTTTATCTCATAGTATTTCAGCATCTGGTACATGAAGAAAGGAAATGACACATCGGTGTGTTGAAAATCTTTCTTAATGTGTTTCAATAGCACTGTCACCAATGCACAGGTTTGCAAAATCTAAATTTGTCAGATAACTCACTCTTCACCCCATTTAGGCCACTTAAAAAAAAAAGAGAAGTGAAAAGAAAAAGCAACAAGGGTTGTTGAAACAAGCACATAATTTATGGCAGATTGAGCTTTTTTTTTTTTTGGAGACGGAATCTCGCGCTGTCACCAGGCTGGAGTGCAGTGGCTCAATCTCGGCTCACTGCAACCTCCGCCTCCTAGGTTCTACAGGCGTGTACCACCACGCACAGCTAATTTTTTTGTATTTTAGTAGAGACGGGGTTTAGCCATGTTGGTCAGGATGGTCTTGATCCTCTGACCTCATGATCTACCCGCCTCGGCCTCCCAAAGTGCTAGGATTACAGGCGTGTGAGCCACTGCACCTGGCCTGATCTTTCCTTTTTTATAAGTAATCCATGCCTTCTAAAACATTCATTAATTCTCATGATCTCCCCTTTCATGTTACTATAATGTTGAGTAAAGACTCCATGTTTGGCCGGGTGTGGTGGCTCACATCTGTAATCCCAGCACTTTGGGTGGCCGAGGCAGCTGGATCACTCGAGGTTAGGAGTTCTAGATCAGCCTGGCCAACATAGTGAAACCCATCCCTACTAAAAATACAAAAATTAGCCAGGCATGGTGGCATGCGCCTGTAATCCCAGCTACTCAGGAGGCTGAGGCCGAAGAATTGCTTGAACCCAGGAGGCAGAGGTTGCAGTGAACAGAGATCACACCACTGCACACCAGCCTGGGCAACAGAGTGAATGAGATTCCATCTCAACAAAACAAAACAAAACAAAAAACAACAAAAAAAACAAAACGAAGAGTCCATGTTTAGTGATTTGGGTTTTTTCTTAAATCCTTTTTCCTGTACCTTTATCCCTAGCCTCAAACACAAAACACACGAAGAAAGAATATGATGTCTTACTAAGTACAAGTAATAACCTAAAAACACTCACTTCTGTTCTCTCTATAACAATAACAGCATTAATTTTTAAAGCACCAGACAGGTTGTTTATTTCCAGTAGTAGAGCAGAGGGAAGGAATCTCAGGCATGAGATCAGATGAAAGGGATGTTCTTTCCCTTCTGCCATCCATCAGGGTTTTATACAATTCAACTCAGTTATTTACTCACATTCAAAAAGTTCAAGTATGACTCACGTAAAAATGTCCAACACTATATTAATGAGTTAACTTTTACAACTGATAGCTTCTGGGAGAAGGTGTTTAGTTTATATTCCACAGCCACTTTTTTGTGCCCAAACAGGAGGAATCATGCTTCCTACCAAAAGATGTCCCAAATTGCCGTGCCCATGGACACCATTCTTCAGAAGACAATACGTCTGAAAGAAAGTATGCAGGAACAGGGCATGGCCTTTAAGAGATGCAAAGTAACGGTATTCTTCAGTCATTCTTAAGGTAACCACTAAAAGGCTAATAGTAGTAGTAAGACAGGCATCAAAGCAAGCTGCATAATTTCTAACAAGGCAGCTTTAAGACAAGAAGTAGGATCACAATTTGATCCAGCCTGGAGCAGCGTAAATGCTATTGGCTACTCCTCATCAAATTGTTACTGACGTGAAACTGGAGACTACAAAACTCACACTCTTTCCTTTATAATTATTTGTATATGCTTCTTATCTTAAAATATAGTCCTTTTGGGTTTTTATTTTTTTGACAAAATCTGAAGTTTAAAATGTAGACATCCCTGACAATACTACATGATTAGAAAAGTCAGACTCTGGGAATAGCAAGCGAAGACACCAACTTTTCAGAATTCTATCCTAATGAGGTTTCTTTCTGTCAGTGTGCTTTATTTCTAGTATGTCTCTGTAATATTGTTTGGTATATATCCACAATGCTAATCACTTCCCTACGTGATGATTTCCACACTCTTCAGCCAATCTAATTTTTCATTAAAAATTTTCCCTTTCTATATGTCTAAATAGGTACTATATATTTTTATATATAATAATTATAGATTACATAACACAATATTATCTATTAGGTCTTACTCTATGTAAAAGCCCCTTTAGCAGGGAACCATGTAAGAAATGTTCAGTTCAAGCCAATGATTGGTTGAGAACAGAGGTAATGTGTAAGAGGTTGGGACTTTGCATTCATTCTTTCATTTGACTTCACAGAAACTTTGTCATTAACGTTTACAGATGTTAAGTTTCTCGAGATCATAGAGTTACAAGTCATCAGAGCTGGTATTTAAACCCAGCCTGATTACAAAATTTGGCAAAATATAGTTTTCTTAATCTGAAGTAGTATATGTATTATTAGGGGACTATAATATCTCCATAAAAACAGGTATACAGAAAATAAACCCAAATATGGGCAAATTCCACATCATGCGGATAGTTACTTTATTAATAATTATTGTGATGGATCCCAATTACTGCATTTTTGTTGCTCGTGGATATATGTGTCTAGAATGAGGTATATGTAAGATTATGTCCAGTGACCAAATAGAGATTCATAATCAAATAGACAAATGGCTTGAAAGAATTGATTCAGATGTCCTAGGGCTCACTGTGGTAGAGGTATACTGAACTCAAAAGAAGATTTAACATTTTACACTCATTAAGAGGTTTTTTTTTGTTTTTTGTTTTTTTTTGAGATGGAGTCTTGCTCTGTCACCAAACTGGAGTGCAGTGGAGGATCTTAGCTCACTGCAACCTCCACCTCCAGGGTTCAAGTGATTCTCCTGCCTCAGTCTCCCAAGTAGCTGGTACTACAGGTGTGCGCTACCAAACCCAGCTAATTCTTGTATTTTTAGTAGAGATAGAGTTTCACCATGATTGCTAGGATGGTCTCGATCTCTTGACCTCATGATCCGCCCACCTCGGCCTCCCAAAGTGCTGGGATTACAGGCATGAGCCACTGCACCTGGCTAAGAGGTATTTTTGTATGTCTAAAGTTACAACAGGTTGTTAATCACAATATATAGTTAATATATTATGACATTTATTGTATGATATACATGTGATAAAGTTTCAGAGATAAAATTTTTCATGTTCTTAATTCAAAGCAATAAGTAAATAGTGATTTAAATAAAGATTTTAATAATGCTGCAACGGACACATATTGCTTTAGGATTATAAGGCATTTACAGAATTATCAAAACATACTTTATTAAAATTGACATTGAAAAATTGCATATTGGCAGAGCTTTTTGTTTGATAATCATAAGTAGAAAACTGTGAAGTTACCAGTAACATTTTATATAGCCTTATTAAACAGAACTTTCCTATATGAGAATTATTGAAGTCAAAAACCAGAAACAGACCAAGGATAACATCAGAATTAAATAGTATCTTCCTTCTATTAAACATATAATAATATTTTGGCTCACCCACACAATCTTAAATTGGTGCTGTTAGTTAAAATTTTAATATTTTGGTGTCATTTTAAAATTTAACATATGCATTATATTTCAAAAACTTGGTTAAGAACTGTAGGCTCATGGTGTTTAGGTCTAAATTTGTGTTTCTCTATTTTAACATAAAATTATAATAAAATAATATATCAACACTTAATAAGGTATAGAGATCAATATATTTATTTTCTTTTGAGAAACATTACACAATGCCATACTGTCTATTTTTTAAAGAAAGTGCCTGGAAGACCTCTAGTTCCAGCTTCAACATCTAAAGAGCTTGGAAGTCATCACTCATATCTCGACACCATGAAAAAAGGTGGAGAAACTAAAAATCAATGACGTCTTGGATCCATCAGAGAACTGAGGTCGCAAGGAAACCACTGGCCTGAAACCGAGAGAGAGAGGAGATTACAGAGCATCACAGCAGAGATCAGATCATCTGCAGCAGATGCCAGTGGAACCACAAACTGGCAGGAACACCTAAGCAGGAATTTGGCAAGAGGCCGAGTATGGACTAGAGTGAGCACTGGAGCCTCCTGGAGGCTGCAGTCTTAGAGGAGCCCCTAAACACTTACAGGCTTTACATGCAGGAATACCGCTTGTTTCTCACAGTATATACCAAAAAACATCACCTGATGTCCCTGGCAGAGAGAGGGGAAATCTATTGATTTTAAAATACGCATAGAGCATTTCCTGTAACAAAGGCCTACTCCCCAGCGAAAAGAGTTTATCAGAGCGTATCTAAGCTAGGCAGCTGAAGGGCAACCATTCAGCTCTCACTCCCTCTAGTCTTCCAGTTCCAGTTCAACTTGACAGAGAAAAAGGAAAAAAAAAAGGGTTTAGAAATGCTCATGAAGGTCATAGTCCAGAGACAAGGGCCCACGAAAAGACTGAGATTTAATCATAAGACTGTAGAACGCTTCCCCCTGCCCCCACATCTCACCCCTCTGTCAACAGAGCTCCAGTGTGATAACAGTGGATGACAGCTGAAAGAGATGCAAGGATTTTTTTGAAAGGGAAGTTTGTAGGGGAACCTAAATACAGTAGATGCAACAAAGAGACCCTACAGGTAATTTCAGCTTCTGACAGCTACATCTACAGGAAATGTTAGACGCAACCCAGCTCCTAGCTAGATTAATATACAACCTCACACTAAAAGGCAAGTAAGCATATCTAAGACCCTAAAAGTCACACTATCCTTAGTCAGGGAAGTAGAACGGATAACATATGCCCAAAATACAAATGACTAATTTCCTTGCAAGATCAGCTATCTCCTGCAAGCAACATTTGACAATTCACCCTTTCCTCGTGATGATGTCTTAACTGAGAAGACACAAAAATGCAAGGAAACAAAAGTGAGTATGAGATCACTTTTATGTGCTATTTTAACAACAGCAATGCACACTGCACTGTGTTTAGGGAAGTATGGCTTCAGAATTTTAGGAAAGATCCATGTCGTTTAAATGAGTTTCAAAGTTGTAAAAGTGTCAATTAATTTAAGCCAGAGCAAAATGCATTAAGCAAATTCTTACCCAGAAGTCTGTGAAATCATGATGGAATGTCAGCCTAGAGGCCCAAATGAGAGAACAGAATTTATGCTGTAGCCAAAAGGATTGTTGCAAGGTGGATACCATTGACTTTATAGCAATTTCACATGCTCCATTGTCTTTTATTCTCATACCAAATCCTCTTCATTTTGCAATGAGAAAACTTAAAGACTCTTCAATAAATTATCTAGGGTTACCTGGCTAGTGACAGTGCATGAACTAGAATGTATGTTCTGTGATGTTCCAAGCCACATGGCTCACGTTGCCTTCATAAACATACATAATTGCTTATTCTACACATCTTCAGTTCCCCTCAAAATATCTCCAGAAACTACTGCTTAAAGCTCCAGGATGGTCTTTGTGAAAGGGAAGTAGGAACTCAGGCACCCAATTAATTTTGACAAAAGAAAAAAGCAATTAAGTTGAAAGCTGAATCATGCAAGAAACTGCCGTTCATTTTGTTCCTAAGCAGATAGCTAGAGATAAAAGGTTAAATATCTCCACAGGTAGCTATTTTATGTTCACCTTATCTTATACAAACTATAGATTTACTGAGCAAGAGAGGAATATATATGATTGATTATTCCCCTACCTGCTCCATTTCCCTTGCAAGATGTGGATTGCCATACCCTCCCTCTTTCTCCTCCAGCCAGCTTTTCCCCTTTAAATATGGAAGCCCTCAAAATCATCTATGGAGAAAGTCACAGACCAGTGATGGTTTCTGTGACTCTGTGTTCTTTTTTTCCAGGAGTATCTTTAACCTTGGCAAAATAAACATCTAAATTAATTGAGACCAGTCTCTGATACTTTTTGGTTTGCACCTCCAAAGCTCAAACCTATCATTTGCTGTTTGATCTTCCTGCGATCAGAGAATACATGTGTTTTTCTCTTTTGCTCCCCAAATCACTTGGAAGCACCACTCATTGGCAGATTCTAACCTGGTGATGAGAACTGTAAAAATGATTGATAGGGACACTCCACTCAAATGTCTCCATCTCTCAGAGATGTTACCAAACTTGTTTTACTTCCTGTTTTCCACTCTTCAAGAAGCAATCATCAAACTCAAACATGGCTTCTAACAGCTCAAGGCCTTATCTCTGGGACCACCCAACCCCCTTTTGAGTTCCTGCCTAGTATAGCTCAGGACTGTCACCGAATTTACTGTTTGTTCTAGCCAGTACCTGACAATAAGTCCCTGGCCTCCTTTAATAGAACATTTTCAAAAAAGGGCTTACAATGTCGAATTCTTTCTCTGTCCTTTTCAGATGTACATATGTTTCCTATCAACTAGGAGTGTCTTCTTCAATGACTTGGGAGTATTTTTTTGCAAAGACCTGAAAGCCATTCCTTTGAAAAGTTGTCATTAGGAAGGATAAGATTTCTGTCTCCTGGTCTCTGTTGGGGGATAGAACCTTTCTCATTTATCGCTCCAGATCCACTCTTTACCCTTCTGTTTTCTCCAAAAGGATGATCTTTTTGGACAGAATCAAATGACTCCCCTGACCTCTGGCTCCTGATTAGGTTTGGCAGACTGGCAGGCTAGTGGGATATCTGTGAGGCGGAGGAGATTGAATCCTCCGTATTAATTATCTAAACATGAAATAAATATTTATGGTCTAGGAATGCTGGGTGGCCTCTTAATGAGTTACTTGGCTTATATAATCCAAAAATTTTCAAGTCTGCTGAGTAGAAACCCAATTGTCATTATTGTGGAGATTCATAACATCTTAGTTTGAAAACTGTATCAGTTCAAAAATCCGCTACTTCTTCAACGATCGGCCCCTAGAGGAGCAGCGCAGCAACTTGGCTATTAGGACTGGGGTAGAGAGGCTAATGGCCTCCTCACAAAGGTGTCCATATCTGAACTCCCAGAATAATATTACATTATAGGGCAAAGGGAAAATAAGATTACACGTGGAATTATGGTTAAGAGCAGCAGAGGGAGGCAGAAGAGATTCAGAAAAAATAATGTGATGACGGAAGAATGACCAGAAAGATGCAAGGTTGTGGACTTTGATGATGGAAGAAAGAAGACCACAGACCAAAGAATGTGGGTGACTTCTAGAAGCTGGAATAGGCAGAGAAATAGATTTTCTCCTAGAGTATCCAGAAAGGAATGCAGCCACATTGACAACTTGATTTTAGCCCAGGGTGACACATTTGGACATGTAACCTGCAGAAATGTAAGATAACTCATTTGTGTTATTTCAAGCCAGTAAGTTAGTGCTGCTTTATTATAGCAGCAGAATTGTATTAATTTGCTTGGGTTCCACAACAAAAGACCTCAGACTGAGTGGCTTAAAAATTAGAAATTTATATCTCACAATTCTGGAGTCTCAAAGACCGAGAGCAAGGTGTCAGCAGCTCTGGCTTCCCCTGAGACCCCTCTCCTCGGTTTGCAAATTCCTGCATTCTTCCTGTTTCTTCATGCGATTGTCACTCTGTGCTGCATGAGTGCCCCCGGTGTGTTTTATTAATGTGTTCAAATTTCCTCTTCTTATAAGGACACTAGTCAGATTGGATTATGACCTCCCACCCCACAATGGCCTCATTTTAGCTTAATTACCTCATTAACGGTATCATCTCCAAATACAGTAAGTCACATCCCAAGGTATTCAGGGCTAGAATTTGGGGGCCATGTTTCAGTTCATAACAAGGGCTATATTATAAAACCTTCCTTGAAGCCATGTCTAGAGGGCCCCTCGGGGATAAAACAAAGCTATGAACTGGGGCTTATTAATAGAGGCTCAGAACTCTGACCATCCTGAGCACTGTGGAAAGTCTTGACCCAACTGCATCTCCCAGTAAGTCCAACAGAACTGTAGACCCAACTGGCGGTTATTTCTACAGATACAACCTGCGAACTAAGAAGATATATATTTAATTATTGGCAGCATCCACATTCGTTTCCTGATCTATGGAGTGAATACTCTTATGGCAGAAGGGCCAAATGGAAGCCACTGAAATGACCCCTCCCCACTAGGATGGTAATCCAAGAACAGTATTGCATCTCTGGGAGAACTGGTGACATCAGGGCCACCATCAATTGTTAATGTTGCAAAATTGTGTTTCTGGGGGAATGATATGTGGCTGAAACCCTTAAAATGGGCAACAATGTGAAAACATCCATTTTCTGTGCGAACGTCCACGAGAGAGCATCCACTATGTAGAGTCAATAATGTGGTTGACAGTTTAAAACCTATCTGATAAAGTCAGTCAGCTTTTGCCGCAGCCATCGCATACGGGAAATGGCCACGCAGAGAAGACTGAAGTGGTTCATGGGCTGAACAATGTAGGCTTTTCTCAACAAGCCGATCTGGTTACTGGTGCTCCTGAGCGTCCAATATGCAAATAGCAGAGGCTGAAAACTCTGTAAGCTGGTCTGGATACTGGTACTCCTGAGTTTCTAATACGCAAATAGCAGAGACAAATACTGAAAACTCCTGAGATGGCCCAGCCAGTCATCTGGCAGCACATTGATTACACCTGATCTTTTCCAGGGAGGCATGTTTAATCCTCTACGAAAAAAGCACTGGTTAAAGATGTGGACTTTCCTTTCCTGCTTCAGCGATTACCCCAGCACCACAATGAGCAGACGCACTGAATATATATTCGATAGTGATGCATACCACGCAGTATAGCTTCTGACCAGGAGCACATTTTATAGATGGTTCCAAGTTTAAAAGTTTTAGGAATTAGTGCTGATGGGTCACGTTCGATGAAAGATCCATCATTAGACCAGTCACTTCTTTCTACAGTTGGGGTTTTATAAGAATGTCAACTCCCTCACACACAAAAATGGGTGGCTGGATTGGAAGAAAGATCCCCAATGCAGGGGAGGACCTCAACATTAATTTTC
Organism: Colobus angolensis palliatus; assembly: GCF_000951035.1. NCBI lineage: Eukaryota > Metazoa > Chordata > Mammalia > Primates > Cercopithecidae > Colobus > Colobus angolensis. The sequence continues at coordinate 2,768,238 of NW_012114488.1, read as the reverse complement.
TGTTCTCCTAATTGTTTCATATTTATCATAGCACTGCTTTATTTTCATCCATTTGTCTTAATTTTCAAACAATGAAAAACAAACATGTATATTTTCAATATATCTGTAAATAAAAATGTTGCTAATACCTCATACCTCACATTTATATATTTCTTAGCAAATAAATAGTTACTATTAACTTCTTTTTTTTTTTTTTTGTATTTTGCTCACACAGGTAGACTATTACTACATTTTTTGAATGAAAAGAAATGGAAAGAAACCTTGCATAAATTATCTCATTTCACTCTTTACAATGCAATGAGATATTTTGGGCAAAACAATATCATCCCAGTTTAAAACTGAGGACACCCAGGCTTAGAGAAAGTCACACAACGCTAAGAACTGAATTTGAATGGAACCCAGGTTGTTTTTCAGTTAGCTTCTTTTCAGCATTCTATTATCTGTGGATATGACAGTGATGACTGATGTGGGCCATGGTCTTTTGACTAAACAACATTTGGCCGGGCGCAGTGGCTCACGCCTGTAATCCCAGCACTTTGGGAAGCTGAGGCGGGCAGATCACGTGGTCAGGAGATCGAGACCATCCTGGCTAACATGATGAGACCCCGTCTCTACTAAAAATTAAAAAAAAAAAAAAAAAAAAAATTAGCCAGGCACAATGGCGGGCACTTGTCGTCCCAGCAACTCGGGAGGCTGAGGCAGGAGAATGGCGGGAACCAGGAGGTGGAGCTTGCAGTGAGCCGAGATCGCGCCACTGCCCTCCAGCCTGGCTGACAGAGCGAGACTCCGTATCAAAAACAAACAAACAAATCAACAAACAAAATCCATTCGAGATCCTTCCAGTTTTAAATCCCTCCTTGCAAACGCCTTTTGGAGAAGCAGGGTCCATTTCTCCATCACAAGGCTGACAGCACCAGGGACTCTCTCTCTGTGCCTCGATAACTGCAGTGTAGGCTGTGACCTAGGTCAAGTCAATTACTTAATCCTGCTTGGATTTTGAGTCTTGAAAAAAAATAATACAAAGATGTTAAAATAATAACAACTCATAGCAATGACCAGAATGAGAGTCCAGCAGAAGACTGATTATCACACATCCTGTGTTACTCGTGCTATCAGCAGCCTCCTTAACTGGAGGAGGCTCCGGGCTTGTGTGTTTAGTTAGCATCCTTTGCTTCCTGCATGCCCTTTTCTGTAGCTGGGCTCTTCAGCCTCCCCATTGATTCTCTAAGGGATCAGATATTCTTCCAGCACATTTCTTTACTGCTTACTTTAGCCAGAGTTCTTACAACTATAATACTAATCATACTTAATGTAACCAAAGAGAAGCCGACAGAGAAACCAGATGATCAAAAGAATACCAATCACTCTTCATTAATTTCCACTGTCCAGGACTGTTTCTGTCTGTCTTTGTTTCCTTTTTCAATTCAGTTGTTATAGTTCACAATATAGCAGTTTACACTATTCCAACGGTAACTCTATAAATGGCACGCAGTCTCTACCACATCATGGGCGCTAGGAATAAACACATTCTTACATGAAAATGTGTCATGCTCTATTTCTCTTTATCAGATATGTAATGTGGATACGTGATATGCTTTACGATCTTCAGCACTGATCCATTTTAAAGTATTCACTCAATCCTAAGACACTTAGCTGTAAACATCCTCATTTACCAAAGCTATGGTAAAAAGAGAAGCTAGAACTTCCATAATTAGGCTCAGGTGCCCGAACAGATCTGATGGAATCCTGCAGCTCTCTGCAGGACAAGGATGACATCCAAAAGGCACACAACTAAAGAGAACAATGAGTATGGTAATGAGGATGAAGGGAAATGGCAAGTTTTTAATCATCAGCCAAAGTGCAGGATACCCCACAAAGGACAGAAAGAAAACACTACCTTTGGAATAATTGTTCAAAGAAGATGATGATTCAGAAAAATAAAAGAAAATGGAACATAAATGGCCCGATTGCATTTTTCTTTGCACTATAAATGGCAATTAAAGTGCTCAGTCTTGAGCCTTTTATGACTTAGATATGAATACAAATTATCTTAAGAAAATTCCTTTGCAAGGCAGAAGCTTTCTTAAAATGTAAATTAGTTCTTTCCCGTCTGTCATAATGCTTACAGTGAATTTACACAACACTTCCCGTGAAACGATCTAAGAGTCTTCTCTGCCTGTTTTTACATCATATGGAAGAGATTTTTGTTTATTTGTTCATTTTATTTTGTTTTACAGTAGTGGAGACAAGTGTATCAAATATTCCAGGCTGATTTTAAAATCTGTAACAAAAACACTGCATTTCTTAAATTTGTAAAATAACTACCAGCTAAGGCAGATTAAGGAGAGCTGTTATAAAACTGGTTACTGACATGATGATATTTACATCTGTAAATAAACTCCTTGCATCCAAATCCCTTGGTATATTGATATAACATGAAACATGAGCAAGGTAGGCCCCTAAAATCACCTAGTAAAAAAGTATTTCAATAAAGAAACAGTGTTATTTACGTAAGAAATGCATTGCAGCATTTCAATATTTTCCAGGAACCAAACATTTTTATATTTTATAATTCATTCCCACAAGGTTTTTATATGAATAACAATGAAGAATCTTGCCACTGGAATTTACTAATTGTGTGACATCTGAAAAGTAAAATCAGGATTGGAAAAGAACCTCTTAGAATTGAGTTCATTAAAATATATATATATATATATAATCATGCTTGACCTTTAGTATTCCCTCTATAAATGTATTGTAAAATTGTAAACAGTAAATTAAGTTATTGAAATTTAAATTATAACACCAACATTTACTTCTCTTCGGTAGTGTTAAAAAATAAATGAGTTTTAAGGAACTCTCAGAAATGTTTTGAAATGTCTTTAAAATGAAATCAACTTTATGAGATTCATAGACTCTGTGAAAAAGAATACACTTTTGTTCATAAATCACAGGAACTCAAGTCATTTTTTTGTTATTTAGTAAAACAAAGTTGTGGAAATGTTATTGGTACCTCTATCGTAGGACTGAATAAAATAGTTTTATTCTAAAAATACATTTAAGCTTCTCAAAACACCTGAATCAAATGGTGATAAGAACCACTCTAGAAGAATTATGCCAATTTGCCCTTTCATTAGCAATTCATTGAAGTAAAAAGCTGATTCCTTAAACCTTTATTGTTCTCAAGTTTGGTCTGTTATTTTTAACATTGTCAAATTAATGAGATTTCTTTCTTCATTTTTCTTTTCTTTCTTTAAAAGTATTAAATTATTTTTTATTTGAGACAGGGTCTCACTCTGTTGTCCTGGATGGAGTATAGTGGCAAGATCTTGGCTCACTGCAGCCTCAAGCTCCTGGCCTCAAGCAATCCTCCTGCCTCAGCCACTTGGGTGGCTGGTACTACAGGCAAGTGCCACCACACTTAACTAATTTTTAAAAATTTTTTTTGTAGAGATAGGGTCTTGCTATTTTGCCTAAGCTGGTCTCAAACTCCTAGCCTCAAGTAACCCTCCTGCCTTGGCCTCCCAAAGTGCTGGGATTACAGGTGTGAGTCACCAGGGCAGTTAATTTTCTTTTCTTTTTGATATGTTTTACACATTCAACTGATTATAAGTACAGTTAATCTTATTTTCTTAGTGTATTTGTCATCTATGCTTATTTTGTGACTAGCTTTCCCATTGTATAATCTCATCAATCAGGCTAGTTTTTCTTTTTCCTCATTAATTTTATGAGGATTTGTACACCAAAGATTTTGACTGTTATTTCCTCTTTTTTTTTTTTTTTTTGCATTTGGTTATGTCTATTGTGGTATTTTAATAATACGATTTTTAAAAAATCCTTGAACTCAGATCTATCAATCTTCTGTGGTTTTATTTTGTGTCTTTTTTTTTTTTTTTTTGGAAAGGATCTTTTCTAACTCAGTATCATATAAACAATGTTTTAGTAAGAAAAATTAAAGGAAAAAAACAGAGTGACAGAAAATACTTGTAATATGCCTAATGTGAAAAGGCCTAGTATCCAGACTATATAAAATATTTCTAAAAATAATTACCTAGTAATAGAAAATATAGTAATTCAGTAATTTTGCTTCTAGGTAAATACCTCAGAGAAATTTTTGCACATATGCACCAAGAAACATGTACCATAATCTTCAAAGAAATGTTCATTACAACCCTATTGGAAACAACCCAAGTACCACTTAAGAATAAAATTAAAATATATTGTAGTACACTGATTCATACAATGATTGATCTCATTAGGAATTATATATATATTATATATATATGCTATATATGGTTGTTCAGACTTGAGAACATATATGTGTGTGTGTGCGTGTGTGTGTCTATCTATCTATCTATCTATCTATCTATCTATCTATCTATCTATCTATCTATCTATCTATTGTTTTTGTTTTGTTTGAGTTGCGGTCTTACTCTATCGCCCAGACTGGAGTGCAGTGCCATGACCATGGCTCACTGTAGCCTCAACCTCCCCGGACTCAGGGGATCCTTCTGCCATGGCCTCTCAAGTAGCTGGAACTATGGGTATGCACCACCGTGCCTGGTTAATTTTTGTTTTCTTTGTTTGTAGAGACAGGGTTTTGCCATCTTACCTAAACTGGTCTTGAACTCCTGGGCTTAAGTTATCCAACTGCCTTGAACTCCTAAAGTGTTGGGATTACAGGCAACCGTGAGCAATTATTTTAGTAAAAATAGTGTTTCATGAAAAAGTCATGAGTTTAGTTCACAATTTAAACTGTTGCACAGTGGCTACTGTGACAGTTTGTTGCCACTGAATTGATTCATGTTAAGTCACAAGCAGTGTTACCTGCTTCTTACTTTGCAACATCCATGCAAAAGAAACAAAAAAGTCAAATAGCATTATAGTATTATAATAAAAACAGTTCTGACCTTGTGGACCCCCTGAAAAAGATTTGACAACACAAGAGATCAGCAGACCACACTTTGAGGATTACTGTTTTAGTGTATTGTTTTAATGGGATATTACTCAGCAATGAAAATGTGCAAAATAAAGATGTAGAAAACAGTGTAACTCAATCTCCCAGCTATAATTTTGAAAAAAAGAAGCAATGCTTACAAAACACATACCATTGAAAATAGAACTGTTTAGGGATGCATAGATATGATAAAGCCAAAGAAACACTGAAGTACGTGCTTATCACAAAAGTCATGCCAGTAGTTACCTCCTGTGAAGGGATGGTTCGGTAACTGGGGAAGAGCAGATGATGGGTTTCTGGGAGAACAACTATTTCTGCTGATCTATTTCTGGATCTGAGTGGTTCCACAGTTGTTTATTCTACAATAATTTCTTTTTTTTTTTTTTTGAGACGGAGTCTCGCTCTGTCGCCCAGGCTGGAGTGCAGTGGCCCGATCTCAGCTCACTGCAAGCTCCGCCCCCCGGGGTTTATGCCATTCTCCTGCCTCAGCCTCCCAAGCAGCTGGGACTACAGGCGCCCACCACCTCGCTCGGCTAGGTTTTTTTTTTTTTTTGTATTTTTTAGTAGAGACGGGGTTTCACCGTATTAGCCAGGATGGTCTCGATCTCCTGACCTCGTGATCCGCCTGTCTCGGCCTCCCAAAGTGCTGGGATTACAGGCTTGAGCCACCGCGCCCGGCCTTTACAATAATTTCTTAAACTGTATATACCACTTCATTTGCCTTTCTGTATTGATATTACATGTCAAAATTAGGTAACAAAATTGAATTAACATTTATTCTAGTGCATTTGTATTTCTTTTCTTATCTTGGTTAGTGCAGAGGAAGGGTCTACTTTTTCTTCCACAAATGATAGTCAGATTCTCCCCCATCCCTTATTTAAGGTTTTATTTTTTCCCTAGAGATTTGAAAAGCCACAGGAGAAGACAATACTTATGTTTTTTATAACTCTTCTCTTTTCTATATCCTTGTGCAACCCTCACTGTGTGTGGAATAAAATAGCTTCTACTTATGACACTCACTTTATTTGATTTTTTTTTTTTTTTTTTGCCTGGCAAGTTATTGCTTAATTTGTTTCACCTATTATGAATTCTATGGGTCACCATTCTCCTTGTCTTTTCCAAAGATAGCATAATGAGGTGCCCTTAACCATCTGCCCTGTAATTTGCATGCCTGAGAAAGAAGCTTACTTTTAAACCCTTCTCTAGTGACAGAATCCAAAGATCATGAGAAGGCACATCAGTTCAAGAAAAGGTACTATAGACTGTTGGTATTTGAGGCTTGACTACTTGAAAAAATGACCTGAAGGTTCAGAATATGTACTAATTTGCAATTTAGCTGAGAAAGAAATTTGGATGACACATGCTGTGAAGTTGGTGTATAGGAGCATCACATAGCTAGAGAGAACCTAACAGATCACACACCATCATCATTGCACCATCATCAATGAGACTCTATTATTCAGCCATACACAGAGAAACTTCTAAATATTTTCTCCATTTTATTGAACAGGAACTCTGAAAAGAATGTAATCCTCAGGAGCTGATAAGGAAAAGGGACTCAGGACACATACAATTAAAAACTTAGATAATAGCACAAAAATTATTTTAACAAATGTTAAATTACAAATGTTAATTAAAGATAAAAGGTAGTGCACACTTTGGGAGGCGAAGGTGGGTAGATCACCTGAGGTCAGGAGTTCGAGACCAGCCTGGCCAACATGGTGAAACCCCATCTCTCCTTAAAATACAAAAATTAGCCAGGCGTGGTGATGAGTACCTGTAATCCCAGTTACATGGGAGGGTGAGGCAGGAGAATTGTGGAGGTTGCAGTGAGCCGAGATTGAGCCACTGCACTCTAGCCTGGGCGACAAGATTGAAACTTCATCTTTAAAAAAGGAAAAAGATAGTACAGACTATTTTTGGTACAGATTTTTAAATCTTATGATTTTTGGTAAAAATCCATGTGGGCATTACTGCTAGAAAGGGAAATTTCATTTCACAGAAGAAAAACAATCTATTTCCCTAATTATGAGAATTCCTAGGTGACTTCGCAGGTTTAAATCCAAGTCTAACACCATGACTTTTCCTCTCATTTGGAAATTGAGGGTACAGACTGGACCTTGTAATTTTCCTAACACTGTTTTCCTTTTGAATAGTAATAGATTCAGAATGTATTAGGTTGAACTAAACATGATTGGGGCTTATGTTAAAAAAAAGTTTCCTAAATGATTAGCATATATTTATTGCTTTCCAGATATTAATGACATCCATTAGTTAATTTGCTCATGCATGCAGCCATGACTGTGTTCATTCATTTGTGACAATCAAATTAGAAAACATATAAAGGCCCTTAGCAAACTAAAATAGTACACAAATATGTATGCTATAATTATATCTATTTCTACATAATTAATATCTATATGGTTAATGCCAGGTTAGTTGACACAGGATATGCTATGAAGAGGTGATTGATAATTTGGTCAGAGCAAAACATGGCTAGTTATTGACGCTTACATCACAGGCAGAATTGCTGTAGCTGAGAAGGACAGAATGAAAGCAGGGAAGTAGGCATATAATGACAGCGAGTTGGAGAACATTTGATTTAGAAATAAGGCTATGAAAAGAATGTAATAATTAAATCTGAGAAGGCTACTATGAGGATTCATGAAAGGAATCATTAAAATATTAGGAGGAAAATAAAAGTTTTCAGTCGTGGCATTTGCTGTGAAAAAGTCACATATCGTGGTTCTGGAGTAAGCCAGGTAAATGTGGGTCTCTGATACTCACTAAAAACATTTTCTTCAAAAAAACATAAAACAAAAAAAACCCCAATACTTTCTGGATATATAAAAAGGTCACTAAATTATTTAATAGTTTGTCACCACAGGATCTATAGTACATGTGAAAAAATACATTCTAAACAAAAAAAGTGAATTATCTTGTTTGAAATTATACAATTTTGAAATAGATTCTGACTAAATAATCATTTGGTAATATTTTGGCACTAAAATTTTAGATGATGCTGAGAATAAGCTCAGCTAGAACTACAGAGTCTTCAAAATGAGAAAATGTCAATGTTAATAAATCAGGAGGTAAGCAAACATGCTTATAATTACTATGAGGTAACACCTGTATCAGGGTTGAAGCTAGTAAACTCGTAGTCTTTCCAAAAATAGAATATTCTCAGTATTTTAAGTTTCTGTTGAGCTATCAGACACATAATTTTTGAAAACTTTTCTGAGTTGAGCACAAATAGAATCAAACTGTATCCAATTTTAACTCCTATCATAAGCCATGAATGTAGCTTAGAAGCATGAGAATATACTTTGTATTCTTGTTAGATTTTAAGAGAAATAAGATGTTTAAGGAAAGTATTTTAACGGTTAACTCAACCTCGTTCTAGAGGTGAATTTTCTTTTCCTGGCATCCATTTTTTTATATTGATTCCTTCTGTTGTCTGATGAATGCAGTCATCTCAATTCTTATAAGGGTGGGTTGTAAATCCAACAAACTGAAAAACTGCTGACTTTGAACTGGGGAGCAATAAAGTTAATAGCCGTGTATTCTAAATTTGACATAATGATGTGCATCACTCTCAGAAATAAATATAAAGTTTCTTAAATCAGAGTGTGAGAAGTAACCAGATTTGGCATACACACCAATCTAAGCAGAGTCATAGACAGGGGAAGAACACAATTGTAGCATCCATAAATAAAAAATATATATAATACTGACATTACAACATACACATTTTATGGTCTTTCCAGATGGAATAAGAACTGTTTAACAATGATTTTAAATACAGTAGCATGATTATCAGCATTAAGATATAGAAATTTCAACTTTGGAAAGAAAAGAGTGAAAACTTTTCATTATTTGACATAAAATAAATGGTCCTTCTCATGATTAGTTATCTTTACCCTCAACTATTCTTTTATATATGTATTTTTTAAACATGATCTTACTGTGTTTCAGTCTGGAGTGCAGTAGTGCTATCTCTGCTCGCTGCAACCTCATCCTTCTGGGCTCAAGTGATTCTCCTGCCTCAGCCTCCTAAATAGGTGGGACCACAGGCGTGTTCCACTCAGTCCAGCTAATTTTTGTAATTTGTAGAGATATGGTCTCCGTATATTGCCCAGCATGGTTTCAAACCCTGGGGCTCAAGCTTTCTACCCACCTTGGCCTCCCAAAGTCCTGGGATTAGAAGTGTGAGCCACTGCACCTGGCTCAAATACTTTTAAACCTAAGTAATCCAGCTGTCCTCTTATTTCAATATCACATTTCAAGTAGTCATTTAAGTCTTAAAGGGTTGGAAACTTCTAAATTGCTTGTTTCACATTTCACTGATGCCTTTCAAAAATCTGGGACACCTATGTGCAACTTAACTATATTTGCATATGAATTCCTCTGATTTGGGAATGCTATTCATAAATAATTGTCACGCTGTCATTTTAAAAAACCACCACTCAGGTGTACACATTCCAGACATAAATGCATGAAGTTTTAAAATGTGGTCCTATAATATTTCAGAGGGTATATCTTCATTTAAAAATGTTTGACAGACAACACGGGACACAGATTAAGATTCAGTTGTTAGAACTGAGAATGAAAGAACTTGTCAGAAGTTTACCTAAGACCAATTATAAATTACTTTACCTTGTAGGCAATGCACCACTTGGTCTTTAAATTTTCTCCGAGTGTCGGTTCCTCTTCTTCCTGACAATCCAGGAGACAAAGTTTACCAATTAGAACTACTTGATCGCAGGTTCACCAACCTTTCCATTATCTTTTGAGTGTGCTGTCCTTCAAATCTCCAATTTTCATCAAACCTGTGATGTAACCTTTTGGTTTCTACTCCAGAGCTGCCAGTGAAGGACATGTGAGATGTTACAGGGTCTGCACTATAAATTTATTATTTCCAATGTGATTAAGGCCCCTTAACAGGCCAATATCCTTACTTGTTATTTATCCCTTCAGTATCTAATCTAAGCTATTTGGTCATCTCTTCAAGCTCCAACTGAACTTCCCTTTTCCTTTACAGTCAGCAAAATATCAACTTTCATGCCTTCCTGAGAAAAGTGAGATGAAAAACTTGACTTTCCTCCAGACACAGACTCAAACATGCACACTTCCCTAGATACGCTTTCGTTAGGCTTGCCACTAATGCCAGAGGGTGACTTTATCCCTACAACCCCTGCTGTTCAGAGATAAAAACACATTCCCTTCTGACCTGAATTCTACCTCTTTCTGGAGCCTCCTAAGTCTTTCCAATCAACTGTGCTTTCTTTTTTGATGTTTTTTTCCATTTTCTACTTCTTCCAGAACCTTCTCCTTGGTTTATGAAAATGTCTTCATACAAAGGACTCAAACTCATCCTTTTTTATGGCTGCATAGTATTCCATGGTGTATATGTGCCACATTTTCTTAATCCAGTCTGTCACTGATGGACATTTGGCTTGATTCCAAGTCTTTGCTATTGTGAATAGTGCCGCAATAAACATATGTGTGCATGTGTCTTTATAGCAGCATGATTGGTAATCCTTTGGGTATATATGATGGAGCTGGAAACCATCATTCTCAGCAAACTATCACAAGAACAGAAAACCAAACACCGCATGTTCTCACTCATAGGTGGGAACTGAATAATGAGATCACTTGGACCTGGGAAGGGGAACATCACACACTGGGGCCTATCACGGGGAGGGGGGAGGGGGGAGGGATTGCATTGGGAGTTATACCTGATATAAATGATGAATTAATGGGTGCTGACGAGTTGATGGGTGCAGCACACCAACATGGCACAAGTATACATATGTAACAAACCTGCCTGTTATGCACATGTACCCTAGAACTTAAAGTATAATAAAAAAAAAGTCTTCATAAAAGCAAATAAATATTTTAAAATTAAAATTTCTTTAGTTGACATTCTCCTCAATCTATTTCATTCCTTTTCCTTTTCATTCTTACCACCACGATTTCTCAATCAATCGCGTGTGCCTTCATCCTCATCATCAGAGAAAACGTTCTAAAGTCACCACTGAGCCTAAAATCACTTATTAAAATTTTCTCCTCCTTTAACTTGTTTCTCTCCCATACCATTGAATCTTCTTTCTCAGCCAATTTCATTAACTATTTTTTGGTTTATTTTTTGCTCTACTTTTCACAAAATGCTCGCTATGCAAGTTCAGGGATTTCATGATTCTTAAAAGCACTTCCATAAAAGAGGCCTTAATTCATGTCTCTGGGTCCAGAGTTCACACACTACTTTGACCGTATAAGTCGAAATTCACATACACTTTTTTTTCTAGATATTTTCACCTTTCAGTTTCCTGAAAGTATTTTAAATTTAACATTTACAACACTTAGTTTAAGTAGTTCAAATATAAACTGGTGGAAAAAGTAATCTCTCTCCTTTCGAAAATCAAGGGAAAACAACTTCATAAAATGATGACTGCACCTTTGATAAAATAAGAAAACAATCATAACTCCTAATTACAATCTCTAAAGATAGAATTGTGAATTTTAGTAAAATTTTTCCTTGATGGAGAGAAGGCACACACAATTATTAAGTTACCCCAAAATAGACATCATATCATGAGCTCCATCAGAATTCTCTCACTTGGAAAAAAGGAACTGACTGAGTAGTTGTGCTGCTTGCCACGCGTCAGATCTTTATTTTGTATTACTAACTCAAAATGGGAGAAACAAAGAGGAATACTTTTTATGTAGAGCAGGCTGCTGGAATAGGATAGTGGAGACTATGGGACCAAAACTATAATATAAACAACACAGTCTCCTCGATCTTGCAAGGAATAAAAATAATAAACAAAAACCTGAGTAACATAGCAAGTCCTGATTTCTACTGAAAAAAAAAAAAAAAATTGCCAGGTGTGGTGATGTACACCTACAGTTCCACCTACTTGGGAGCCTGAGGCAGGAGGACTGCTTGAGCGCAGGAGTGGAAGGCTGCAGTGAGTATGATCATGCGACTGCACTCCAGCCTAGGTGACAGAGAGAGACTTTCTCAATTAAAAGAATAAAATAAACAAAAAATAATATGAGGAATCAGTTAGAGTGGTGGGAAAAACTACAGAGAGAGGATGCAAACCTGCTCAAGGTGGGAAGGTTCTGCAAAGCCCCGGGGAAGAATAATTGAAGGCAGCTGTTCTATAACCCTGAGGCAGAGGGCAAGGAGTAGGTACAAGGGAGTATTGCAGGGATTTATCTTAAACAGGCTTGTTAACTTATGTTGACCAGGAACTGACCTTTGATCATCCTGGAGCACAAGCACGTGACATTCCCTGAAAGGGGAACAATGAATGTTAATTACCTACAGGTTGTGTGGGCCCCAGGTTTTCGGCATTGTGCCTACACTGAATAAAAAGCAAGCTCCCGTGGCTGCTGCTATTGGGGCTGCTGCTCTCTGGCCACTGGAGCTCGGCAGTCATCTGGTTGCTCTTACACTGCATACCTATGTCTGAGTACTCATTTCATCCGTCGGCCAGGGTCTGTGGAAGATACCCCGGAAAATAAAAAGAATAAATATAGTGCTGTGATTTGAATGTCTCCTCCAGATCTCACGTTGGAATTTAATTGCCAGTGTACCATTGTTAACAGGTGGAGCCTTTCAGAAGTGATTAGGTCATGAAGGCTCTATCCCCATGAATGAATTAATGCTGTTATCATGGAAGTTTAGCCCCACTTTTCTCTTTGTCTCTCACGTGTTCTCTTACCCTGCGATACTTCCGCTGTGGAATGACCCTTGCCAGATGTCAGTACCATAGTCTTGGACTTCTGTCTTGGACTTCCCAGCTCCAGAACCGTGAGCCAAATAAACTTCTATTGTTTATAAATTACCCAATTCATGATATTCTCTTATAGCCAAAAAAAAAAAGTATACTAAGACACATGGAAAGAGCTTTAGTTAAAGCCAGGGAGGTTTAGAAAAACTAAACTATTGCAAAGTGATACCTAAAGCTGATTGTTGTTAAATTTAGAGAACACAGAATGAAGCATATGAGATACAAAGGGCACTTCACTCTCCTGACCCCTTCTCCATTCCATCTTTTAATAAATATTTAACATAAAAATCCCCCATTCAATGATAAGTTATATCTGGAAGGGGTTCAACATGGATGCATGTAAGGACTACAAGAAAAAGCACTGATAGAACCATGGAAACAAATGGCAGATGAATATGAAAAAAATTCATGAGAAAATGGGTGAATATTACGAAGAAGCATTACTCCAACAAATCAAATAAATTAAAGAAAACCTGTTAGCTGAAACAAAAGCTCAAACAAGAGACACAAAACCTCAAAGAAGAGAGTTGTTTTAAACAACAAACAGTAATCTGCCATAAATCAGTGAGAAAATGATTTAAAAATCAAGGCTATTCTAGAAAAGAGGAGAAATATGAACACATTCCACAGATAGCACAGTTAATCACAGGGAGAAGAATTTGGTCAAAATAAATGAGTGAAGAGCAAGGAGTTAAAACTACACACAATATAGAGATAATTAGTATCCCTAACAAGTAAAACAACAGAACAAATCAAACGGCCAAAACATTCAGTCTTTTGAAATTAAAAATAGAAATCTATAGTTTGTAATGTTCATTTCCAGAGGAGTATTGAATAAAAAATGAATGTCAATGAAGATCAATATAGTTAATTACTGGTAATGGTAATTAACTATAAAAGTAGCAATCTTGTAAGATACCCAGTTGAAAAATCAAGTCACATATTAAAGAGGTAAAAAGCAAATTTTTCACTTCCCCTTTAACCCTAAAATAATAGTAAAGCAATGTCTTCAGAGTCCTCAGTGAAATTACTGTGACTCAATTATTTTTTTACTCTTCCTAGTTGTTACTGGTTGTAAAGGAGACACATTTTCACAAAGGCAGGAATTCAAGAACCCTGAGATATGTATAATCAGAAAAACACCTGTGCCCCTACAAAATGCCCTAACTGAAGGGGACATAAGGTAAAAGTTGTAAAACTTCTCATAACTAAATAAAACAAAACAAAAATCTATACCACTGACAACATAAATTCTACAAATCACTTATTTCTCTATTTGCCTTTACAACCATAACAATTCTTTTATTTATTTATTTATTTTGAAATGGAGTCTCACTCTGTCGCCCAGGCCGGAGTGCAGTGGCGCGATCTTGGCTCACTGCAAGCTCTGCCCCTCGGGTTCCCGCCATTCTCCTTCCTCAGCTTCCCGAGGAGCTGGGACTGCAGGCACCTGTCACCACGCCTGGCTAATTTTTTGTATTTTTAGTAGAGACACGGTTTCACTGTGTTAGCCAGAAGGTCTTGATCTCCTTACCTAGTGATCCGCCTGCCTGGGCTTCCCAAAGTGCTGGGATTACAGGTGTGAGCCACCACGCCCAGAATACAACCATAATAATTCCTTAAAAGCAGTCTTTATAGTCACACTCCAGTTTCTCTTATCATATACTTTTTAGATATAAATTACATACTAGAAAATTCCCATTTTAAATATTTATCTGATCTTTAATAAATTTACTGTATTGTGTAACCATCACCACAATCTAATTTTAGAACATTTCTGTTACCTCTCTGTAACTCTAACTGCTGGTTCACAGTTAATTCTCATTCCCACTCATTCCCAGCAACCAATAATCAATTTTCTGTCTCTATAGATTTGTCCTTTCTGGCATTTTTAAGTTTTATTTTAAGTTCAGGGATACGTGTGCAAGTTTGTTACATAGGTAAACTCGTGTCCTGGGGGTCTGTTGTATAGATCATTTCATTATCCATGTATTAAGCCTAATACCTCCTAGTTATCTTTCCTGATCCTCTCTCTCCTCTTATCCTCCACTCTCCAATGGGCCCCAGTGTGTATTGTTTCCCTCTATGTGTCCATGTGTTCTCATCATTCAGCTCCCATTTATAAGGAAGAACATACAGTATTTGGTTTTCTGTTCCTGCATTAGTTTGCTAAGGATAATGTCCTCCAGCTCCCTCCATGTCCTTGCAAAGGACATGATCTTGTTCTTTTGTTATAGCTGCATAGTATTCCATGGTGTATACGTGCCACATTTTCTTTATCCAGTCTACCATTAATGGGCATTTAGGTTGATTTCATGTCTTTGCTACTGGGAATAGTGTTGCAATAAACATACGTGTGCATATGTCTTTATAACTGAACAATTTATATTCCTTTCAGTATATACTCAGTAATGGAATCTTTGGGTTGAATGATATTTCTGTCTCTAGGTCTTTGAGAAATTGCCACAGTGTCTTCTACAATGCTTTAACTAATTTATACTCCCACCAACAGTGTAAAAGTGTTCCTTTTTCTCTAAAACCTTGCCAGCATGTTATTTTTTTACTTTTTAGTAATAGCCATTCTGACTGGTGTGAAATGGTATCTCATTGTTGTTTTTATTTGTATTTCAAAAGATCAGTTTTTGATTTTGTATTTCAAAAAATCAGTGATGTTGATCTTTTTTTTTTGTATGATGTTGGCTACACATACGTCTTCTTTTGAGAAATGTCTGTTCACGTCCTTTGTGTACTCCTTAATGGGGTTGTTTGGTTTTTTTCTTGCTTTTTTTCCTTGTTTAAGTTCCTCATAGATGCTGGATATTAGACCTTTGTCAGATGCATAGTTTGCAAAAATTTTTTTCCCATTCTGTAGGTTGTCTGTTCACTCTGATGATAGTTTATCTTGCTGTGCAGAAGCTCCTTAGTTTAATTAGATCCCATTTGTCAATGTTTGCTTTTTTCGCAATCGGTTTTGGAATCTTCCTCATGAAATCTTTGACCATATCTATGTCCTAAATGGTATTGCCTATGTTTGTTTCTAGGTTTTTTTTTTTATAGCTTTGAGTTTTACATTTAAGTCTTTAATCCTTCTTGATGTAATTTTTGCACATAATGTAAGAAAGGGATCCAGTTTCAATTTTCTGCACATGACTTGCCAGTTATCATAGCACCATTTATTTCCCCATTGCTTATTTTTTTCAAGTTTCTTGAAGACCAGATAGTTGTAGGTGTGTGGTCGTATTTCTGTGTTCTCTATTCTGTTCCATTGTTTTATGTGTTTGTTCTTATACCAGCACCATGCTGTTTTGGTTACTGTAGCCCTGTTGAATAGGTGAGGTATTGTGATGTCTCCAACTTTGTTCTTTTTGCTTAGAATTACCTTGAATAAATTTTAAATAAATTTTAAAATGTTTTTTTCTACTTCTGTGAAGAATGTCAATGGTAGTTTAAAGGGAATAACTTGAATCTATAAATTGCTTTGGGCAATATGGCCATTTTCACAATATCGATTTTTCCTATACATGAGCATGGAATGTTTTTCTATTTGTTCGTGTCATCTATGATTTATTTGAGTAGTGGTTTATTGTTCTCCTTGTAGAAGTCCTTCACTTCCCTTGTTAGCTGTGTTCCTAGGTATTTTATTCTTTTTGTAGCAATTGTGAATGTGAGTTAATTCATGATTTGGATCTGAGTTTGACTGTTGTTGGTGTATAGGAATGCTAGCAAGTTTCTTACTTTGATTTTGTATTCTGAGACTTTGCTGAAGTTGCTCATCAGCTTAAGCAGCTTTGGGGCTGAGATGAGATGATGGGGTTTTCTAGATATAGGATCATGTCATCTGCAAACAAGGATAGTTTGACTTCCTCTCTTCCTATTTGAATACCTTTATTTCTTTCTCTTGCTTGATTGCCCTCGTCAGAACTTCTGATACTGTGTTGAAAGGAGTGGTGAGAACTCCTATTCAACATAGTGTTGGAAGTTCTGGCTAGGGCAATCAGGCAAGAGAAAGAAATCAAGGGTATTCAGTTAGGAAAAGAAGAAGTCAAA
>NW_012114488.1:2714907-2749627 GCF_000951035.1 Colobus angolensis palliatus | reverse complement strand
TATAAATGATGAATTGATGGGTGCTGACGAGTTGATGGGTGCAGCACACCAACATGGCACAAGTATACATATATAACCAACCTGCACGTTATGCACATGTACCCTAGAACTTAAAGTATAATTAAAAATAAATAAAAAAAATAAAAAATAAAAAAAATAAAAAAAAAAGAAAGGAGTGGTGAGAAACGGCATCTTTGTCTCATGCCTGTTTTCAAGGGGAATGCTTCCAGCTTTTGTCTATTCAGTATGATATTGGCTGTTGGTTTTTCATATATGACTCTTATTATTTTGAGGTATGTTCCTTTGATACCTAGTTTATTGAAAGTTTTTAACATGAAGGGATGTTGAATTTTATCAAAAGCCCTTTTTTTTTTGCATCCATTGAGATGACAAGTGGTTTTTGTCATTACTTCTGTTGTGTGATGGATCACTTTTATTGATTTCTGTACGTCGAACCAACTTTGCATCCCAGAGATGAAGCCTACTTGTTCATGGTGGATAAGCTTTTTAGTGTGCTTTTGGATTGGGTTGCCAGTACTTTGTTGAGGATTTTTGCATTGGTATTCAGTAATGATATTAGACTGAGGTTGTCTTTTTTTGCTGGATCTCTGAAGTTGACTTTTCTTGCTGTATCTCTGAAGTTGTCTTTTTTGTTGTATCTCTACCAGGTTTTGGCATTTAAGATGGTGCAGGCCTCATTGAATGAGTTAGGGAGGAATCCTTTCTTTTCGACTTTTTGGAATAGTTTCAGTAGGAATAGCACCAGTTCTTCTTTGTACATATGGTAGAATTCAGCTGGGAATCCATCTGGCCGTGGACTTTTTTTTTTTTGGCTGATAGGCTATTTATTACTGCCTCAATTTCAGAACTCATTATTGGTCTGTTCAGGGTTTCCATTTCTTCCTGGTTCTGCCTTGGGAGGATATATGTGTCTAGGAATTTATCCATTTCTTCTAGGTTTTCTGGTTTAGGTGCATAGAAGTGTTTAAAGTATTTTCTGATTGTTGCTTGTATTTCTGTGGGGTGAGTGGTAATATACCCTTTATCATTTCTGATTGTGTTTATTTGAATCTTCTTTTTCTTAGGCTAGCTAGCAATCTATTTTGTTATTATTTTCTTTAAAAAATCAGCTCCTGTATTTGTTGATCTTTGGAATCGTGTTTCATGTCTCCCATCTCCTTCACTTCAGCTCTGATTTTGGTTATTTGTTGTCTTCTGAAAGCTGTAGGTTTTGTTTGCTCTTGGTTCTCTAGTTCTTTCAGTTGTGAAGTTAGATTGTTAACTTGACATCTTTCTAGCTTTTTGATGTCCGCATTTAGTACTCTAAATTTTCATCTTCACCCTGCCCTAGCTGTGTCCCAGAGATTCTGGTACATGCCAGCATCCAGGCATCAGAGAACCCAAGCTGACCAGGAGCAGAATGGTACCCAGCACAGCACGGTTGCTCTATGAAATTGTGGCTAGATTGCTTGTTTCAGCAGGCCCCCAATTCCATTCCTCCTGACTGTGTGAAACCTTCCAAATTGGGTCTCCAGCCACCTCCTACAGGTATGTTCAGGCTGGCAACAGGTCCATACCCTGCTAAGATGGAGTTCCCAGAGCAAAGGGCAGGCTGCCATGTCTGATGTTTCACAGGCTTCATTGGTAATACTTCTAGGTACTGAAAAATCCACGGCAAGTAGGTTTCTTTTAACTTCTTGATTTCTGCCTTGATTTCATTATTTACCCAAAACTCATTTAGGAGTGGGTTCTTCAATTTCCATGTAGTTTTATGGTTTTTAGTGAATTTCTTATTCTTGAGTTCTAATTTGTGCTGTGGTCTGAGAGACTGTTATGATTTCAGTTCTTTTGCATTTGCTTAGGAGTGTTTTACTTTCAATTATGTGATCAATTTTAGAGTATGTCCATGTGGCAATGAGAAGAATGTATATTTTGTTGTTTTGGGTGGAGAATTCTGTAAATATTTATTAGGTCCATATGCTCCAGAGCTGAACTCAGGTCCTGAATATTGTTGGAAATTTTCTGTCTTGACGATTGGTCTAATATTGTCAGTGTGATATTAAAGTCCTCCACTGTTATTATGTGGCAGTCTACGTCTCTTTGAAGATCTCTAAGGATTTGCTTCATGTCTGGGTGCTCCTGTGTTGAGTGCATATATATTTGGTATAGTTAGGTCTTCTTGTTGAATTGACCCCTTTACCATTATGGAATGCCCTTCTTTGCCTTTCTTAATCTTTGTTGGCTTAATGTCTGTTCTGTCAGAAACTAAGATTGCAATCCCTTTTTTTCTGTTTGCCATTTGCTTGGTAAATTTTCCTCCATCCCTTTATTTTGAGTCTATACGTATCTTTCCATGTGAGATGGGTCTCCCGAAGACAGAATACCAATGGGTCTTGATTCTTTTTTTGTTTGTTTGTTTGAGATGGAGTCTCGCTCTGTCACCCAGTCTGGAATGCAGTAGCGTGATCTCGACTCACTGTAAGCTCTGCCTCCCGGGTTCCGGGTTCATGCCATTCTCCTGCCTCAGCCTCCCGAGTTGCTGGGACTACTGGCACCCGCCACCATGCCCGGCTAATTTTTTTGTATTTTTAGTTGAGATGGGGTTTCACCATGTTAGCCAGGATGGTCTCAGTCTCCTGACCTCGTGATCCGCCCACCTCGGCCTCCCAAAGTGCTGGGATTACAGGCATGAGCCACCATGCCTGGCCTGGGTCTTGATTCTTTATCCAGCTTGCAACGCTGTATTTTAATTGGGGCTTTTAGCTCATTTACATTTAAGGTTAGTATTGATATGTGTGGATTTGATCCTGTCATCATGATGCTAGCTGGCTATTTTGTAGACTTGTTCATGTGGTTTCTTTATAGTATCACTGGTCTGTGTACTTCAGAGTGTTTTTGTAGTGGCTGGTAATACTTTTTCCCTTCCATATTTAGTGCTTCCTTCAGGAGCTTTTGTAAGGCAGGTCTGGTGGTGACAAATTCCCTCAGCATTTGCTTGTCTGAAAAAGATCTTATTTTTCCTTTGCTTATGGGCTTGCTTTTATAGGTGACCTGGCCTTTCTGACTGCCCTTAACATTTTTTCTTTCATTTTGATCCTGAAGAATTTGATGATTATGTGTCTTGGGGATGATCTTCTCATGGAGTATTTTACTGGGGTTCTCCACATTTCCTGAATTTGAATGTTGACCTGTACAGCTGGGTTAGGGAAGTTCTTGATGATATCTTGAAATATGTTTTCCAAATTGATTCCATTCTCCTCATTTCTTTCAGGTATCCCAGTCTGTTGTAGAGTTGGTCTCTTTACATAATTTCATTTCTTGGAGGTTTTGTTCATTTCCTTTCATTCTTTTTTCTCTATTCTTGTCTCTATTCTTGTCTGCCTGTCTTATTTCAGAAAGTCTTCAAGTTCTGCGATTCTTTCCTCTGCTTGGTCTATTCTGTTGTTGATACTTGTGATTGAATTATGAAATTCTTACAGTGCGTTTTTAAGTTCTATCAGGTCAGTTATGTTCTTCTCTATATTGGCTATTTTGGCTGTCAGCTTCTGCATTGTTTTATCATAATTTTTAGCTTCCTTTCATTGGGTTTAACTCACTGCGCTCCTTTAGCTCAGCAAAGTTCATTTTTATCCACATTCTGAAGTCTATTTCTGTCATTACAGCCATCTCAGCCTCAGTCCAGTTTCAAACCCTTGCTGGGGAGGTGTTGCAGTCATTTGGAGGAAACAGGGCACTCTGCCTTTTTGAGTTTTTGGCATTTTTGTGCTCATTCTTTCTCGTCTTTGTGAACTTATCTACCTTCAATCTTTGAGGTTGCTTTCCTTTGGATAGCATTTTTATTTCTTTTAAGAGTCATGCCACTTTACCATAGGGCTACTGTGGTTTGCTAGTGGTGAACTCCAGACACAATTTGCCTTGGATTTTCCAGTACCTACAGGTATCACCAATGAAGCCTGTGAAACAGCAAAGATGGCAGCCTGCCTTCTTCTTTGGGAACTCCATCTCACCAAGGTATGGACCTGTTGCCAGCCCAAACACACCTGTAGGAGGTGGCTGGAGAGCCCAGTTGGGAGGTCTCACCCAGTTAGAAGAAATGGCATTGGGGTTCAGGTGAAAGAAGCAATCTAATCATAATTTCATAGAGCAACTCTGTTGTACTGTGTAATGCTCTGCCCTTGGTCAGATTGGGCTCTCCAAAGCCAAGAAGCTGGTATGGCTAAATTGCCAAAACAGCAAAGACGGTGGCCCACTCTTCTCTCTAGGAGCTCTGTCCCAGGAAGTTTTAAAATCTCTGTTGGCCACAGAGCATCGACCGGAGTGGCTGGAAGCTCCAATCAGGAAGTCCCTCTCTGGGTATTTTATATAAACAAATTATAAGCTATGTAGTATTTTTCATCTTTCTTTTTCACTTAGCAAAACTAAAAAGAAATTATTCATGTTGAAACAAATATCCGTAATATACTTTTTTATTGTTATATAGTGTTCCAGTGTATGAAAATGAGGTAGAAAGAAGAACTCTACTCAGGAGGTGGGACCTGACTCCAGATATGAGGTTTGGACACTGGACCAGATTGAGCACTAGCTGAAGCAGGGCCAGGGAAGGAACAGCTTTCCATAAGACATGCCTACCAGTGTGTCATGTCAGTTTACAATTGCCATGGCAAAACCTGAAAGTTACTGTCCCTTTCCATATCAATAACCCAATGACTACGAAGTTACCATCCTTTTTATAGAAGTCTCTGCATAATCTACACCTTAATTTGCATATAATTAAAAGTGGGTAGAAATATGACTGCAGCATTGCCTCTGAGATTCTGCTTTGGGCACATTGCCTATGGGGCAGCCCTACTCTGCAAGGAGCAGTGCCTCTGCTGATGCTGTACACTGCTACTTCAGTAAAAGTGGCCGTTTAACACTGACCTGCCCTTTAATGCTTTCCTGGGTGAAGTCAGGAACCCTCTCAAGCTAAGGCCCAGTGTGGGGGTTTGCCTCTCCTGCATCAAATGCACTACATTTTGCTTATCCATTTACCAGTTATGGGCATTGGATTGTTTCCTAAACAGACTTTTGTTCTTAAAATTGCACTGAAATTACTCTTACCCTTTTAAGTCCAGTGACTAATTATCACTTTTTTTTTTTTTTTTTTTTTTGAGACGCAGCCTCACTCTGTTGCTCAGGCTGCAGTACAGTGGTGCAATCTTGGCTCACTGCAAGCTCTGCCTCCTGGGTTCACATCATTCTCCTGCCTCAGCCTCCCGAGTAGCTGGGACTACAGGTGCCTGCCACCATGCCCATCTACTTTTTTTTTTTTTTTTTGGTATTTTTAGTGGAGACAGGGTTTCACAGGGTTTCATCATGTTAGCCAGGATAGTCTCGATCTCCTGACCTCATGATCTGCCCACCTCGGCCTCCCAAAGTGCTGGAATTACAGGCGCGAGCCACCATGCCCAGCCTAATCAATCACTTTTTAATCCAATTCATCTTTTCCCTTTGACAAAGTTTTAAAATTTTAATGTAACCTCCAGAACATCACATTTTCTTGCTGGTTTGCTCACTTCCCTTTCATTCCTCATTAGCCCACTGTGTTAGCCTGTTTTCATGCTGCTGATCAAGACATACCTGAGACTGGGAAGAAAAAGAGGTTTAATTGGACTTAACAGTTCCACATGGCTGGAAGTTCTCAGAATCATGGTGGGAGGCAAAAGGCACTTCTTACATGGTGGTGGCAAGAGAAACATGTGGAAGAAGCAAAAGTGGAAACCCCTGATAAACCCATCAGCTCTCGTGAGACTTAGTCAGTATCACAAGAACAGCACAGAAAAGACAACCCCATGATTAAATGACCCACTCACCCACTGGGTCCCTACTACAACATGGTGGAATTCTAGGAGATACATACAATTCAAGTCGAGATTTGGGTGGGGACAAAGCCAAACCGTATCATCCACTTTGTCGAATAGGTCTTCTTTTGGTTTATAGATCAGTGCTGTCCAATAGAAATTTAATTTGAACCATAAATGTAACATGAAATTATTTTTAGTGCTATATTTAATTTAATGTATCCAGAATATTACCATTTCAACATGTAGTAAATATACTTGTTTTTCATGAGATTATGAACTTAATATTATGTTTTTGATACTAAGTTCTTCTAAATCGAGTGGTTTGTTATTTGTACTTTTAGCACATCTCAATTCAGACTAACAAATTACAAGTTCTTCATAGCCACATGTAGCTAATGGCTACCATACTGAAAAGCACAGCTTTAGATCCTTGAAAGCCCCAGGGAAAAGCTTTCTAAACATTTTTCTTCTCTAACTGTGTGTACTTCCTAGAGATATCACTTGGTCCCATGGCTTTAAAAGTCATGCACATAC
Source organism: Colobus angolensis palliatus (assembly GCF_000951035.1). NCBI lineage: Eukaryota > Metazoa > Chordata > Mammalia > Primates > Cercopithecidae > Colobus > Colobus angolensis. The sequence goes on along the minus strand of NW_012114488.1, from coordinate 2,743,250 downwards.
TGATGACTATCAAAACCATATAGTTAGCTTTGAACATTTAACTGGACAACGTTACTTGTATGATTAACAATATCTTTAATAAAACATTTTCAAAATATATCATTTCTACTCCTCCTTTCAAAATATTCTTATTCTTTTGCATTTTCCCAACTCAGTAAATGTTGTCATTCTTCTCCATTTGTTATAGTTAAACATTGCAAACTTCTCTCCATTTCAGAAAGAAAGAAGAAATACTGATGTTTTAGTAACATAATAACAAATAGCTAGCCATATATGGAAAATAGCAAAGTCAAAACCATATCTCACCACTTAAATCAAAACAAATTTTAGATGAATTAAAATGTAAAGTAAAAAACGTCAACAAAATGCAGTAGAAGGAAATGTCAGCATGTATGCATCACGGAACGCTTTTTTTTGTGTGTGTGTGTGTGTGTGTGAGACGGAGTTTTGCTCTTGTCACCCATGCTGAAGTATACTGGCACAATCTGGCTCACTGCAACCTCTGCCTCCCAGGTTCAAGCAATTCTCCTAATTCTCCTGCCTCAGCCTCCCAAGTAGGCTGGATTACAGGTGCCTGCCACCATGCCCAGTGAATTTTTTTATTTTTAGTAGAGACATGGTTTTCCCATGTTGGCCAGGCTGGTCTCAAACTCCTGGCCTCAAGTGATCCGCCCGCCTCGGACTCCCAAAGTGCTGGGATTACAGGCATGAACCACAGTGCCTTTTTTTCAACAACAAAAAAATACAATCAAGAAACCTCAAAAGAAAAAGAAAAATACTCAACGACATTACTGATAAAAATTTTAGGACCAAAATATGCGAAGTCAGTAAATATCTGCTACATGTTTTTCAAATGCATGTTTAAAATATAAGGAAATTTGATATGTTTGTTTTCTCTTAGCAATTCTGGAAACTACTTGCAATACATCCTGCCACGTGTTTTAAAACTTTTAAAAATCTGGTCCATATTTGACAGTCACAAGATATTAAAAACATCTAGATATAAATGAGCAACTCAAGTGGTGAAAAATGATGAGGAGAAAAACTTCGATAAGGAATTGTCATAAAAATATTTTTGGTTCAAGTTGTGTTTTTGTTTATATGCAGTCACATAGTATTACTGGCCTATAGTATATGCTCATAACTACTTAATAATATGAATTAATTTTTTAGTTAATCTAATACATATCTGACACTCTGTGGCAATTGATTTAATACTCATAACAGTTTTGAGATAGGTGCTATTATCACTTTCATTGTATAAATTAGTAAACTGATGCAGAGAGAGATTAATAAAGCTTATTCAAGGTCACTCAGCAATTAGGTGGCAGATGCGGGATTCAGGCCCTGTGTGCTCACCTCCAGAGACTGGGCCCTTAAATCAACACCATAGCATCTCTTAGGGATGTTGAATACATGTTTAAATAGATACATAAATTAACAAATGAATATTAAGACATATGCCTCTCAAAATAATTAGCTGCAAAATATCCTTTTCATAAATCATGAAAACATTGCTCAAAACAATGATGCAATAGACACCATTCACTTTTGCTAATGAAGTTTCTAATGTACACATTTCTAATATACACATTATGATTAACTTTAGCTTACTGCTATGGACTGAATAATGTCTCCCCCAAAGCTTATATGTTATAGCCCTAACTCTAATCCCCAATATGACAGTATCTGGAGATGGAGACTTTGCGAGGTAATAGGTTTAGATGGGGTCAGGGGATGGGGCCCTCATGTTGGGACTGATACCCTTATAAGAAGAGAGATCAGAGATATCTCTTCATCTCTCTCTCTCTCTGCCCTGCGAGAATACAGCGAGAATACAGATGTCTGTAAGCCAGGAAGGAAGTTGTCGTTAGAACCTAACCATCCTGGTATCCTGGTCTTGGATTTCTAGCCTCCAAAAACGTGAGGTATAACTTTCTCTTGGTTAAGATATTGAACCTATAGTAATTTGTTATGTTGGCCTGAGCAGACTACGACATTCATTTTTTTAATCTTACCATAACAGTTATGTTTTCTACAAAATCTGTTGTTGGTTTTTAAGCACGAGTTGCATATTTTAGTTATTATTACTTTGCTTTTTCATATACATTTTAGAATAAGCTTGTCAATTTTATAAAATGCTTACTGGAATTTTGATTTAGATTTTGTAAAATCTATAGACTTATTTGGGGGAAATAACATCTTAACAATATTAAGTGTCCTTTTCGATGAGCATGGTATAGCTCACAAACTATATACGTCTTTTGAAGTTTCTCTCAGCAATGCTTTACAGTTTTCAGTTGAAAGGTTTGGTGCAGCCTTTGTTTAATTTTTTCTTTTTAAATTTTTTAACATTTTCCTTTAATTTTTTCTTTTTGATGTACTGTAAAAAGGGTTTTTTCTCATTAGTTTCACATCATTCATTGCTAGTATATAGAAATACATTTGATATTTGTATATTGACCTGGACTCTTATAACCTTGCTGACATAAAAGTTCAGTGATTTTTGCACAGATTTCCTAAGTTTTTCTACAAGAAATTATGTATTCTATACATAATCATACTTCTAATATCCATTTTATCACTTTATTTTTCTACTTGCTACACATGATCTATAGTGTGGTATTTAATAGAAGTTGAGAATCAAAAACTTAGCTTTGCTAACAAACTTAGGGATAAAGAATTAAGTGTTCCACTATTAAATCTGGCCTTAGCTATAGGTTTCTTTCTTTTTTGTAATTACTTTTTATAAACAAGGGAATTTTTCCTGTGCATTCCAATTTTGCCTAGAATTCTTATCATAAATCTGTGTTTAGCTTTTCTTCACATTTATTGAAATGAAAATATGGTTTGCACCTTTAATATGTTAACCATATTGTCTAATTTTGAAATTTAAATCAAGCATGCACTCATAGATAAGTTCCATTGAGTCATGATGTTATTTTTATGTCTAGATTAAATTTGCTAATGTTTTGTTGAGAATTTTTGTAATAAGTTTTATGATGACTATTAACCTGTAGTTTACCTTTTTTTGTAATGTATTTGTCTGGTTCTGGTATCAGAATAATGTTGACTTCATTGAATGAGATGGCAATTGTCTTCTCCATTTGTATTTTCGGACATAGTTTGATCTCTATTGGTATACTTCCTCCTAAAATGTTTGGTAGAATTCAATGATGTAGATACCTGTAATGAATTTACTTTGTGGAAAAGCTTTAACTGGAAATTAAATATTTATGATAGAAATTGAGCCTTTCAGGTTATATGGTTTTAGTGGTATGAATCTTGTTAGTTTGTGTCTTCCATGAAATTTATTGTTTTCTAAGTATTCAAATATATTGGTATGATATTCTCTAATTATTTTTTAAAGCCTTTAGAATATTGAGTGATGTCTTCTCTCTCATTGATATTTTATGTTTCCACTTTTTACACAGATTAGTTTGGCTAGAGTATTGGAACAACCTTTTCGTTTTATTGATTTCCTCTTGTTATGGCTTGAATGTGTTCTGGAAGTTTTCAGTGTTGGAAACTTAATCCTTAATGCTATAGTGTTGAGAGGTAGGACCTTTAAGAGGTTATTGTCACGAGGATGCCACCATCATGGATGGATTAATGTCGTTACTGTGGGAGTGGGTCATTGCAAGAGTGGGCTTGTTATAAAAGTGAGTTAAGCCCTCTCTTGTTCCTTCTTGCACATGGTATTTTGCCCTTTTGCTTTCCACCATAGGATGACACAGCAAGAAGGCGCCCACCAGGTGTAGCTTTTTGACCTTGGGCTTCCCAGCCTGCAGAACTGTAAGAACGAAACTCTGTTCTTTTTAAATTACTCAGTCTCAGGTACTCTGTTCTAGCAGCACAAAACAGACATAGGACGGGATATCATGGGATAATACAGCAAGAAGACTGTGCCAGCTTTTGGTCCCTGATCTTGAACTTCCTAGGCTTCAAAACTGTGACCCAGTAAATGTGTGTTCATTATAAATTACCCAGTGTCAGGTATCCCATTATAGCAGCACAACACAAAGGCACCTCTATTTTTTGTTTCCAATTTCATTGATTTCTAGTCTTATCTGTATTATTACTTTTTTCTACATTTTTTGGAATAAGTTTCTTCTTCCTTTCTAATGTTTAATGCTACACATTTATTTCTAAGGGCAATTTAGCTGCATTCTTCAATTTTTTGATGTTTGTGTTATTATTTTTATTAAATTCAATATATTTTCAAATTTTAGACATAATATTCTCTTTGACCTATGGATTATGCAAAGTTATGCTGTTTAATTTGTAAATATTTGGGAATTTTAGTGATATCTTTCATTTTTGTTTTTAAATTCAATCTTATTGTTATTAGGCAACATATTTTTATGATTTCAATACTTTCAATTTTAAAGGTATTGAGACTTCTTTTATGGCCCCACATTTCATATACGTTCTGGGCAAATTTTTAGAAAATGTATATTCTGCTGTCATTGGGTGAAAGTGCTCTATAGATATCAACTAGGTCTAGCTTTTCCATAGTTTGAATGTTCCTAACAATTTTCTATCTATTTCATTCCGTAATCATTGAAAGAGGATATTGAAATCTCCATGAATATTTGATTTCATTATTTCTTCTTCCAGCTATAACAGGTTTGCTTCCTGTACTTTGTATCTCTCATTTTAGATTTTTATGTATTTATTATGTTATGTTCTGAATTTATCATATTATTGTGAAAGAGCTCTCTTATTCTTGTTAATATTTTGTAAAATCTTTTTTGATATTAGCCAATGTGCATTTGTGTGTGTCCTGATATGGAAAATTGTTTTCTATCCTTAAACTTGTAACCTAATAATGTTCTTGTACCAGTAATCCTCACTTTGAATGATTCTCGTATGAATGGCTTTCATGTGTCACCATATAGTTAAATATTACTTCCTCAACAGCATGGTTCAAATTTCAGTACCATGGTGTATTCAACTGTGAGTAATTTCATAAGGCACAACTTTTATATAAACTCTTTAGTCCACAGTCACTATATTAAATAACATATGTTCACTTTTTTCAAAGTATTTTGTTGATTGGTCACAGAACATATGTTGTTAATTTCGTGTACAGACAGCAAAGCATGTAGTTATATTTCCTCCTTGCTGTCCAGTGATAAACCCACATGACATTTTACTAAAATGAATACCGAGAGAGGAACCTGCCCAAGAAAGATAAAAATGTAGCCAAGAAACAAAAAGTGATAATGCTAGAAGCAAAGTTCAAAAAAATGCAAACGAAGTTCTAGGAGAAGTAACTGACTATGGGAATATGAAAACTGTCATATTTCATGAGACTATAGATATGTAGCTAGAGGACCACAGTGAAGTCAAACATAACAAAAAATTAGCAAAGTGGTTGTAACAAAAATAATTAAGACATTCGAGAGGAACTGATGCTGACAAAAACCACATTAAAGAAACTCTGAGGGATATTTCACAACTGGAAGGCAAAAGTATACACTGTTTAAAGTAGACTTAGAAAAAGAGTATGACAAATTGCTAAAACATGATAAAAGTCTTCATCTATACTATATATTATACAATGAAAACTTTTTAAGAGCAAGTAAAACATTTAAGTCCTCAGTTTCTAATGTTTTATATTATAGTGTATTAAACTACTATTTTTTAACTTTTGTATACATTTCCAGTGGAGAGTAAAAGGATTTTTAATGTTTGAATAAAACATTTTAAAGCTAATGGGAAATTGCCATTTTTTTAATGACCAAGTTTACTTATCACATGTTCAACTTTCATCATGCAAAGCGAGGACTGCCTATATTTGAAGTAGGTGAGTCTAGAAGGCAGTGAATTGCTTTTTTATCCGGGTAACAGTCTGTACATACTCTGAAAACACAGCAGTAATTAAGATATAATAATGAAAATCTACATGAAGAAAAAACATTATCTATAGATAATTTTCTTCTAAAGCAAGACAGAAAAATAGAAAGGAAACTTTAATTAAACACATTGCTCTGATTGATTGAACTCTCCAGCAAGATTGTATCAGTTTGTAAGTTATGATCTGAGATAGCATGACCAAGGAACTAAAAAAGATCACGATTTTAAAAAATCAAACAAATTATAATTAAATTAAAAGATGTAGATTTGATGATAATCTTAGAAGGCATGACAAATAGATATTCACATGGGGCAGTTCTTAAAAATGATTGTAATTGGAATTCTTTGACATAGTGAAGTTGGTTTGCTAGTCTGTTTTTAAATTGTGAGTTCCCTTTATCCATAGGCTATATCAATATTGACAGTTTCCCATGGTACCACTATAGCATTTGCTCAACATTTTGCAGATGTGTACACATAGGTTAAAAGATAAAAGTCAGGTTTTAATTCCCTAGCTTCTGAAGTTGCATTGTCCCCAGTCTACCTTGATGTCATACAATTGTCAAGCTCCGATATCTGCTCAGATATCTGTTTATTACAGACTTTTCCTTCCTTTCTAAGGAGGTCTTACATTGTGCCTACTCCTTTATAAAATCAATTCCCTTGCTAGGTAAACATTTAAAATGGACTCTAGAATTTCACATCAACTATTTTAAATTTATTTTATTTTTATTTCTGGTTTTAAAACCCAAATATTAGTAAAATTGCAACCATAGGAATGGATTCTGCCTCCCTCCCCATCTTAGGTCTTAGTTCATTCAGGTTGTTACAACAAAATACCTTTGATTGGGTAATTTGTAAACAGTGGACATTTATTGTTCACAGGTCTGGAGGCTGGGAAGATTAAGGTGCCTGAAGATTCAGTGTTTGGTGAGAGCTCTCTGCTTCAGAGACAGAGCCTTCTAGCTGTGTCCTCAACATGGTAGAAGAGACAACCAATCTCTTTCAGATCTAACGGTGCTAATCCCACTCATGAGGGCTCTATCCTCATAACCTGACCACCTCCCAAAACCCCACCTCTTCACACCACCATCTTACAGAGAGGGTTTTAACATATGAATTTCAAGGGGATATGCCAACATTGAGACCGTAACACTTCTCCACTCACCCCCAGTTCTGGGAGCCTTAAAGTGATGGGAAGTGAAGAGTCTGACTCAAGGAAAGGAACAAATCATAAAAGAAAGAAGGTCAGCAGTTTTTCCTAAATTGTCCCTTTTTTGCACTTTCTTGATTTGGAAGTTTTATATTGCATTTTCCTTCATCTAGCAGTAACTCGTAATGCTTAATACTGTATTTTTAAAGAAAATTTTCTATTTTTGGTATCACTACTATATTGCTACACAAGAAAACACATGGATTTTCTTCAGTTATCTATTTACAATTCCCTTCTTATGTCTGTATAAAATTTGAAGTCATATCATTTTTAATATAAATAAACAAGTAGAATAAATATAAATATAGTTTATATGAAATTTTACATACTCTATATTTTATACCATCTGATTTATATTTTATATGGTATTCTCCCTCACACTTGCTTCTTGCATTTTACTCCTTCCCTCCGGATTTACTTTTCTTATTGCTGAAAGCACATTCTCTAAGTGTTTTGGTAAAATACTTTAGTTTTTCTTAAATATTCATAAATGCTTAAATATTCATAAATGAGTAATCACAATGACTCTTGAATGATAATTTTTATGGAAACATTCTAACTTATATTCTGTTACTTCATAGAATAAGCTAATCTCTTGTATTCTAGAAGACTGTGTCATAGTAATAAGATATCTTTTAATAATTGAGCTTTTTGGTTTTTGTTTTTTTGGTAATCTCACTTGTCCTTGAGAGCTTTTAACAGTCTCTCTTCATTCTTGATGTTTCATAGACTATGATATGTCTCAGCGTGATTTTTTTTTAATCCTTCTCATTCCTTGGTAAGTTCCTGCAAGACTCTTATCATTCTGGAAATCTTTAACATTAGCTCTTCAAATACTGTTCTCCATTCCTGAAACTATTCTTAGATGTATATTAGAACTATTATGTCTATCTTCTGTACAATCTTAATGCTTTCTTTTTTATATTTACCTATCTCCGTAAAAATTATAGAGTAAATAAATATATAACACCTGTATTTAGTATAACTTTTTCATTTTATAAAATTTTTACAGATGTTTTCTTTTATCTTTCTAAAAATGCAAAGCATATTTATTTTAAAGTTATTTGGCATTGTGCTTTCAGAAAAAATTCATTTTGAATAAACTTACCTTCTTATTTTTGATATTGTGTCCTCCTTGCTGTCAGTTTTCCTAATATGATTTGTAACTTTAGCTTAAAAGCATATTTTAATACAAACATTAGTCCTCTGTCTTTTTCTACTGATCTCTTTTGTCTAGAAATCTTGTGGTTCCCCCCAAGTCATCAAGAAGTCTAAACTCAGATCCTATCCTGGTAGTCATAGAATCCCAATTGCAATGACAATGGATTCATTTGCCACTGAGCCAGGGTGGGATTTGACTTTGCTTCTGTTTGAGGTGTTGCTGTTGCTCTCCCATCCACTGTAGCTAAGCATTTCTATGGAGCTACATGCTGGGCAGTAGTTCCCATGTGATTTAGATTTCACGTAAGTGGAGTTCTTCCTCAGCCTTCAGTTTTATGCCGTAGAGAAGCCTGGCTTGTCTGTCCACTATGTAGGTGAACCTTTGGTTCCCACTACTCCTTACCAAACTCCTCAGCCTGTTCCTGTGCTCAAAATACAGCAAACTTCCATGCTAGATTCCTCTCAGTTTTCATACATAACATATGTGTATATATGTATTCATGTCTTTGTGTGTTTCTCCAAGTTCTCGATAAGCAGACACAGAAACAGGATAAATTACACAAGAAATGTAGTAGGAATATGCCAGTGAGAAAAAATGGGAAGGGGGCCAGAAGAGGCTGGAGGAGGGATCCTAGTGAAGAAGACAGAAAAGGAAGGCTATATGGGAGCATCTTAGATATTAGTGATATTGTAAATAAAGTTCAGCAAAGCCATTGTGGAAAACATCAGGCAAAAGCTGCAGGTCAGAGGTGTCCTGCATCTTTCTGGAGCAGCAAGCCTCCATGTCACTGTCATTGGCTGGGAGCCTGTAGGCTGCGTGAACGCAGGTGAATGCGACTAACAGAGAATGTGGGCCTCAGTCATTCCACTTCTTGTAGTCACAGATCTGAGAGGGGTGTTTTCACAACCACTACACCTTGCCACTTTTTTAGTTGTGTATTCTTCGAGGAGCACAGACAACACTTTGAATTCAAGATGGCAGACAGATCACTGCTGAAGTCTCCCTCTCTGACACCAGATACAAATAAGTGCAAACAGAAGTGGGGGAAAAAATCAATGACCGCTGTAAGAAAGCTATGAACTTGGAACATGAAAAACTGAGAGGATACCTTGAATACTGGAAAACAGATAGAGCTCCATTCCAGACTGAAATCAGAGCCCAGAAGACATTCTGCAGAGTATTGCTAAATGGTAGATGTATCGTAAATGATTCTCCATCACCAACAGTACGGGGTACAGGAGGGTGTTTGGGGCAAGCTATAGGATGATTGGATAAGGCAGCATCAATCCATGTGAGGCATCAGCAGGAAATTCAGGACCTTGGGGAAGAGAGACCTTAACTCTCCCCTACATGGCTTCTGTGAAGACGGGATAGATGAGTTAGATAGCAAGAGGATGTCAGGTACCTGAGGGAAGAAGAAGGGAGAAGTAATTTTACAAGGTCATATACAGATAGCGAAGGGAAATTTTATTATAAAATTTTTCCTAGGCCCTAACCTATTTGTGAAGTTTTATGTGGGTCTGTCCATATTACTAGGAAATGAATCTATCCTGAACTTTAATTTCCCTTTTATGCAGTACTTTAAAATAGGATCTTAAAACAACCCCTTAAACCTGTGAGCTCTACAGTGTCTCCATTTCTTCCTTCTTTTCTTCCCCTTTTCATACCCCCAATGGTGGTGAATACAGTGGAGATTCTATATATTTACAGGTGTTTCTGAAGTGAATGTAAGACTCCAGATATTTACCTTTGGCTTTATGTGTCATACAACATCATCCCTTAGTACCGGGAAATATTAATAGAAAATACACTTTGCAGGTGCTTAATTAGGTGATTTGAGGACCATCCTGAATTGTGTCTACATACACAAGTATAAGAAAGTTTCTGAGAAATTCTAGTTGAATTTTTGGTTAAGGCTATAAGAAAAAAAAAAATTCTTCATTCTAGAAAATGTTTGACTAAAGCCCTACTTGGTTATTGCCTTTTCTTTCTGAATGCATATCACAAAAATAAAAGTTTCTAAGAATTATGATTTTTTGAGGTGGAGTCTCACTCAGGCTAGAGTGCAGTGGCGTCATCATGGCTCACTGAAACCTCTGCCTCCTGGGTTCAAGCGATCCTCCTGCCTCAGCCTCCCAAGTAACTGGGATTACAGGCATGCAGTACCATGCCTGGCTAATTTTTGCATTTGTAGTAAAGGTGGGGTTTCACCATGTTGGCCAGGCTGGTATTGAACTCCCGGCCTCAAGTGATCCACCCACCTTGGCCTCCCAAAGTGCTAGGATTATAGACATGAGCCACCATGCCCAGCCGAGTATTCTTATATGCTACTTATGTGGCACATCATGTGGGCTTAGGGAACAATCGACTTGTTGCATAAAAGAATGCATTCAAAATGTTTGAAGAATTCCTTAATAAAGATGATGTTTACAAGGTTCACATATGTGCACAACAGATTCTATGTTTTATAAGGGGTGTAATTTTTTGAAAAGTGAGCAAGCATGAGAAAACATTGTTTGCAGCACATAATATCAAAGTTCGAGAATAAAAAAATACTCTATAAAAATAAGTACCACAAATTATTTTTATAATAATGATGTATATAATGAGTATATAATGACTACTCATTCTATTTGAGTAATTATGAATGAGTTATGAATGAATTATTCATTCATTCATTCATTTACTTTTTGAATTTTCTTGAAGAACCTATGGTGAGTTAGTTGAATTACTGAGACATTCTGTTGTAGTTCATTCAACAACAGCAATTGCTATGTAGTATTCCATTGTATGAATATAAGTTAATTTGTCCATTTTACTGTAAATTAACTTCTAGGTTGCTTTTCACATTGGGTTAATTTAAAAGATGTTTCTATGAACATTCTTGCATATGTGTTTTAGTGTGTTCCCACTATGTACAGATGCATATTAATATTCACATTTTTAAGGTGATTATGAAAGAGTGAATTCATAGATAATAAGGCATGCACATTTTCAGGTTTTAGAAAAATAATCTCCCTTCCAAAATGTTGATACCAATTTATACCCACCCTAGCAGGGAAATTATTTTTTTTTAGGTACTCCTCGTTCTTACTAATTTGGTGTTTCCTGTCTGTTTCATTTTAGTCAATATGTTACGTATGTGGCTTTAATTCACATTTCCCTGATGACTAATACATTTTAGCATCATTTTATATGTTTTTTGGCTTTTGGATATCATAATTTATAAAATGCTGTTTGGGTTTTTTGTCCATTTTTCTACTGGGTTGACACTTTATCTTTTGCATTTTTAGGAGATTTTTCTATATTCTGTATGAATCCTTTCTCAAAAATAGTAAATATCTTCTTTTAAGATGGTAGTTGGCTTTTATCTCTCAACTCTCTTTAAGTTTATCCCTTTTGAAGAAATCTTTGCTTCTACCAAGGTCTTGAGGGTATTCTTTTATGTTTTTCCTCCAAAAGCTTTATTTTTCACTTTAATGTTAGATCTACAACATTGCTAGAACTGACTTTTGTGTATTGTACCACAGAGGTTTGATTTGGTCCTTCCTATGCAGATATCTAATTAACCTTGCACTACTTACTAAAAAGACATTCCCATCTCAACAGCATTGCAGTGTAATCTGTGTCAAAAAATCAAATGACCCTCCACACATGGGTCTTTCTCTGGTCTCTTGTTCTGTTTTACCAGCCTTTCTGTTGTGTTTGTTAAAATGTCATGCTAACCATGATTTTTCAAAGTACTATTTCTAACATCTCAAGGAACCCATTTATAATGCAATTCATTTTTCATAATAATAAATGTAAATGTGTATTTCAGGATACTCAATCATTAAATTCTTTTGCAACATCTCATATTCAATTAGATCATCATTATTGCCTGATAATGTGGCAGGTGAAGAATTCACAGTCTTTATCACATGACAGCTAAATAATTTACTCATTATTCTCTTGTCCTTGATTATCTTCAACATGTGACTTGTCTTGGTAAATGTTTTTTGAACATTTGACCATTCAATGTGCTTAACTCTAGATAATAGAAACTGTAGATCTCCTTATTTAGAAACGTTACATTACCTGTTATTTATTTATTTATTTATTTTGAGATAGAGTTTCACCTGTTGTTGCCCAGACTGGAGAACAATGGCATGATCTCGATTCACTGCAACCTCTGCCTCCTGGGTTCAAGCGATTCTCCTGCCTCAGCCTCCTGAGTAGCTGGGATTACAGGCGACTGCCACCACACACAGCTAATTTTGTATTTCTAATAGACACAGAGTTTCACCATGTGGGCCGGGCTGGTCTCGAACTCCTGACCTCAGGTGATTCCCCCACCTTGGACTCCCACAGTGCTGGGATTACAAGCATGAGTCACTGTGCCTGGCCAGTTATGTTAACTTTATATACTGAAAGGGAAATGATGTCATTGCCAAATCTCTTGCATTAAGAAACTTAGACTTTTATCTCAAGATAACTCCTGACACAGCGTAGGATATAAGGAGCAATGGAGATGGCCAGTTTTGATCTGCATATAAAATATCAATAGAAGTTTAAATTTTGTCTGTTTTTAAAATTAGAGTTTTAATAAAATAAATACAACTTTGATTTATAATTATGATGGGGTAATAGAGACTGAATTTACCCTCTTGCCTGAAACAACCATATAACTCAGTAAAATATAAGAAAATGATTTTCAAACATCTGACACAAGGCGGCACAAGACAGTGATTCCTCAGAGAGGGGAACCTAGAAGATGAGCCCCAGGTTTGCCTCTGCTTATTGTCTTAAAAGAATGTCAGCCTGAAGTGCAGGGAGAAGCATGGGTGGTTAAAGCAGAGACTATCGTGGAACCCGCAAGTAACTCAGCAGACAGTGGGAGAAACTGGGATATGGTGGGAGGGCAGGCAGTTGTTAATGCTGTATATTCTTTGTTCTGTTTTCAAATGTTGTGGCTGAGAACTGCTCTTTAACACCAGGTCTTTTACCCACTAATAATCCCCTCTTTAAAAATGTCCTGGCTGGTTGTGGTGGCTGACACTTATAATCCTAACAGTTTGGGAGGCCGAGGCAAGCAGATCACTTGAGGTCAGGAGTTCGAGACCAGTCTGGCCAACATGGTAAAATCCTATCTCTACTAAAAATACAAAAATTAGCAGGGCGTGGTGGCACGTGCCTGTAATCCCAACTACTTGGGAGGCTGAGGCAGGAGAATCACTTGAACCCAGGAGGTGGAGGTTGCAGTGAGCTGGGATAACACCCAGCTTGGGCAACAGAACAAGACTCCATCTCAAAAAAAAAAAAAAAAATCCTTATCCTAGATTTGCACAATCCTGCCCTCAACCTTTTTACAATAGTACCTTTCCCTATTTTGTGTGTGCTTCTATAGTTTTGTAAAGATTTCTTTAAAAAAAAATCTAGGGAAATCTCTTAAGAATTTCATAAACATGTTATTCAGATCAAAGTACACCTAAATGTAGTTATTAGACTAGAGTGCCTATTGCTTGTTTGATTGCTTCTGCATGAAAACCATTAGTGTGATGGTCTAAATATGAAGAATCAAATAAAAATAAATAATGTAATACTAATTCATGCTCACAGAAAACAACAATCTTGTACAGAATTGTATACTTTATATGCATTCCCTTCCCATTATCATTAATAAAAAATAGTTGGTGATTGAAAGAACTGATCTGAAAGAATGAAGTCATCTGAGGGGGGAGAAGAATGCTGATTTTCTCCTTCAGACTTTTATTAAAATGGAAATTTGCAGCATGATTTAGTCCGTTATTTTCTCAATTGAGTCAAAATTGGTATTCAGTAAGTTTTTTAGTTTTAAGAAAATATAGTGTATGTTAAGAATAAATGAGTAAATCTAAGCAAATCGATATGTTTCCCACATTAAATGAGGCCAGGCAATCAATCCACATTTCCTGCCTATAGAATGCTGAATTTCAACTGGCTCGAAATCAAGATCAGGGACTATTTTAGGTTATATTAATGTAGAAGAAATGAGAAGGTAAGTCTCACTATATTCAACAGAAGATACAGAAGGATTTAAAATAACAAGGACTTCTTTTCAATGACCATTGAGAACCAGTTTTCCAGTAAGTATGATCTTAGTAATTAACTTTTATTTTTTCTGTAGAGACAGGGTCTTGCTATGATGCCCAGGCTGGCCTCGAACTCCTGGTCTTAAGTGAGCCTCCTGTCTCGGTCAATCTTAGTATCTGATTGAAAACTTTGACCACAGTGGCCTTTACAACACTGGAGGAAGATCCAGCTACTTTCCTGATGTATGGGAGTCCATGTTTTGATGCTTGTCAGACTATGAAATGGTCAAACAAAATTGAACAACGGAGTGAGGTGATGGTAAGGGAGTCTGGGTTTCCTGATCACTAGGTTTGTCACTGTGGGACACCTTGGTAAGTAGAGGAGAATCATAATCTTTTTACCTCACTGTATAGTATTTTCTGCCAGTCATCACGCAACCATATCTAAGATGAAAATACTCCTGGGCTGAATCTGCGGCTTCTCCTAATCGACAGGCATTGACTGGAAGAACAGATGGTAGTTACTGGGATTAATACTGGTTGAATGAAGCATGAAGAGTAGTCAATAAGTTCAGACCTCTTACCTCTCTTTTTGTCTAAATTTGTATCATCAAGGCAAATAATTATACCCATCCCTTCTCCTACATACCAATCAAGTAAACTTTTATTAATTCACCTTCAAGTTTGTTCATTGTAATCGAGATATATTTGCCAAGGCAGAAGCTGAAATAAAACAAATGCGTCATAAAATATACCCTATGATCCATCATTCTCTTATGATGATAGTCTTTTTAAATTTTTAACATCTAATTTGGTATTTTGAAGCATCCCGTTTTTCTATTTTAAAGTCTTAACCTCTTGAGGGTTAAGTTTAAAGGCTGAATAAGAATGTGAAACAAAATAGAGACACTCTATTTATAAGCACCAGTTTCCTCATCTTTAAAACAGAGATACTAACAAATTGGTCACATAGCGTTTCCAAAGGAGTTCATTAGACCCTTTCCTATAGAGTGCTTAGCACAGCTCTTGGGTATAACAAGTCCTTACAAAAGTCTGATGTTGGGGGGAAAAAGGCTCAGGAAAGAAAGCTGTCATTAAAAACTTGTATGGATTTCTATCAGGAAAGCTAACTTAATTTCATCCCAGTCTCAAAATTATAGTCATGTTTTCCAGAACTCCTTCCTTGGAAGGGTTACAAAAACTTCAGGATTATTCTGCCCTGAAGATCCAGAAATGTGCATGATCACATTGTTTTGACAGTAGTGCCAAGGAACTGTCTGGATGGATGAGTTGCAGAGGGAAACCAAGAGTCAAAGATCTGGACCCACTAGCAAGGGAAGGAAGTGCTCTTGAAAGAGATCTGCGGCGGGCGATATGGCTCACGCCTGTAATCCCAACATTTTGGGAGGCCGAGGCAGGTGGGTCACTTGAAGTCAGGAGTTTGAGAACAGCCTGGCCAACATGATGAAACCCCATCTCTACTAAAAATACAAAAAAATTAGCCACGATGGTGGCACATGCCTGTAATCCCAGCTTCTCAGGAGGGTGAGACAGGATAATCACTTGAACCTGGGAGGAGGAGGTTGCAAGCGAGCCGAGATCACGCCACTGCAGTCCAGACTGGGCAACAGAGCCAGACTTCATCTCAAGAAGAAAAACACACACACAAACACACACACACACACACACACACACACACACACACACACACACAAAGGAAAGAGATCCAACAGAGACGTAGAAGTGAAGCTTATGGAGAAAGCCAGTGGAGTCCCAGACTTTAGGACTATTTCAGGAGAAAAAAAAGTACTTTGGATCATAGAATTTTTGCAGGTGAGACTTGAGCTGTGTCATGGAATCCTTCATCTTGTACTTCCTGAGGGAAGCAGCTTTAATACTGCTAGATCTAATGGGCAGGGATATTTAATGCCTTGGTTTTCTCCCTCCCATAAGACCAGCATACTGACATGACCTAGTGAAATCTGGATTGAGTGTCCAGAGAACAAGTGCTGCTGGAATATATTCTGCATTGATTTAGGCATCACTGCTGAGACTTGGGAAAAGAGAGTAAGAAAAACTTTTTAAAGTAATAAATATTTAATATAAATTTACTGAATTGATAAGAAGGGATCCTACTATATGGTAACATAGTATTACAATGAGCCAATGTGGACTATTAATAAAGCATAGGAGGTGGCACTGTTCTCTCAGTTGGAACTAGGGCATGAGAAACTCTTACAATTAAGTACTTTTTTCTTATTGGCGCAAATGATGCTCATGGTCCTTCTTGTACATGACTTGGCTGTGCTCTCTCTGCCAATGTGTGGCTTCCATTACAGTCAAAGTCAGTAGAGTACTAGGATTGGTTTCTATCCAGGCTAAATGAATGTAGTTAAGACCAGTTCTACCCATAACCAGGGCTACTACGTGCTAAACAATCCATCTGTTGCAAGGATGTTACATAAGACAACAGGGTCTAAAATCTCTCTCTGGGTTATTGACTCTTAAACCAGCTCAGAATTTATTTGGCTTCCTAAGGATTTCATGTTTGACTAAAGCCAGTTCAACCTGATCCCTCGACTCATTAATTCAAGGCCTAGCATTCTAAGGCAAGCATAATTAATAGACCAACCTAGTTGTGTTCATTAAGATTCTCATCTTCCTTCTTAAAGAAGAGATCATTCTTTAGGAAATTCAGAGTGCATACTTTTGGAATGAGATAAAAGAGACATATCTTAAAGTCCAGAGAAGAACAGGAAACCCAGCATTCTCTTTAAAATAGGGCCTTTGTAATTTATTTTTTTCCTCTTTAAAAACAGTAAGTTTTTACCATCCACTAAATACAAGTTTATGTCTGATTTTTGTTTGTTTGTTTAATCCTCTTAGGTTAATTATTTTTATATAGTATTTCATGCCACATTTATTTAAAGTAAAAAACAAATGAATATTGATGGTTTGGTGGTTACTATTTTACAAAGAAAAATTAACATAAACAGGTGGTATTATCTGATTGAGGCAGGGATAGTAAATGACCAAATAACAAGAAAACTCATAATATTTGTCAAAAAGAGGCAGAATTATTTAAATAGAAATGTAAACCCTGGCATACTCATGGTTAACACATATTATTGAACAAGTACTATACCCCAGAAAGTTTGTTGGACCCTTTAGACGCAAAAAGTAAGGCATAATCCTGACCTCAGGAGTTTACATTTTAGAGTTAAAATATGCATTAGGAGAATATATGCTCATTAGGAAAAAAGAAAATTAAACCCCATCATTATGTGTGCTATGGCCCAGGTGTGCAATTTTCACCACTGAAACATACAACGGGACATTATGGAATGTCTGCTATGGAAAAAGGAGAGTCTTGAGTAAAAAGCAGAATTAACTCAATAAAAAAAAGATTACGGGATAGAGGAAGGTTTTCTCTGTAGAGCAAAAGATAAAGACAAAATAAGGTGGTGATAGAATATATACAAATTTAAGAAACTACAAATAATAATTTAATATGGAAGATGTGAGGACAGGAGAAAAATTATGTACAGATATTTTTGTAATTTTAGGTGGAGACAAATTTTTACAATTCTGCTACCACACCATATTAGGCACCAGAGAATGGAGGGGAAGTACATACACCTTAGAGCCCAACTGCTGTGGCTCGTATCTCAACTAACAAGTGTAAACTGGACGAATACACTTCTTATGACATCTGCACTTCTATTTCCTTACGTGAAAATTGGTAATAATAAAACAATTTTTTTTTTACCTGCATGAAATGTTTTGAGGATCAAATGTATTAGTAACTAAAAGTTATCTAGAACAATATCTCATACATAAGTATTTAATAAATGTTAGATATTACTAATATTAAAACTAGAAATCATTAAAAATGGATATAATTGTGTATAGCACAAAATCAGATTTTATAGACATAAAACTGTACTGGCATGTATTGATTGCACAGGATGGGATAACGAAAGGTATTCAGGACAACAGAATGAGAACTTGTCTCAAAACAGATAATTTTTCAGAACAGTTTTAGATTTACAGAATATTGAGCAGAAAGTACAGAGTTCCTTTAAAGCCTCTTATTGGCACCCTCCCATTCCACTTTTTCCCTGTTGTTAGTATCTTGCTTTATGTGGTACATTTGGTACAACTGATTAGCCAGTATTGATACATTATTGTAAACTAAAGTTTACAATTTAGATTAGGTTTCACTCTGTACCTTGTGTGAGTTTTCACACTGTCCCATGACATGCACCATCATTATGATATTATGCAGAAGCATTTCACTGCCCTAAAAATTATTTGTAGTCCATTTATTTATCCCTCCCTTTTCCTTCCAACCCCTTATTAACTCCTGATTTTTAAAATATTCTCCATAGTTTTGTCTTTTCTAGAATGTCATAAAATTAAAATAATACAGTGTGTAGACAGATCGGCTTTCCTTACTAAGCAATATGCATTTACAGTTCCCCCACGTCTTTTTGTGACTTGATAGCTCATTGGCTTTTATCACGAAATAATATTCCATTATATGAGTGACCACAGTCTGTTTGTCCATTCACCTGTTGAAGAAAATTTTGGATGCTTCCCAATTTGGGGCATTATGAATAATAATTTATTTTTTAGGAGTGTTTTGGGCATATAGATGATTTATTATTAAACTCTATTATATTCATTATAACATAATTATTACATATTTCAAAGTTAACATAATAAAAATAAAATATCCAGTCATTAAAAAGGCAATATATGTCTCTGTGTTCATCTATATCTTTACATATATGTATGTATACATATTACGGATTCTTAAAAATATATAACTATATGTACATGTGTTGTGTGTGTGTGTACACTTATTGGCATGTAACATTTTCTTGGCATATAGTTAGTGAAAAAAGCTTACTTATTACTATAAAAGAGGGTTCATAACCATTACAATTTTTGTAGATACATAGGTAGAGATACAGGTAGATGAATATGTAGCTAATATCTGAAATTATGTTGAACCAAATGTTTACAATATTTGCCTTGCATTGTAGGTTTAAAATAAATCTTAACTTTCTTCTTTCTTATTTTATTCATAGGATTAATTTTCACCAGTAAATATCCTTTACATTTGTAAATAAAATTTATTATTTTTGTTAAAAATATTGAAACATAAGAGAATAAACTAAGAAAAGAAAGCAGAGAAGATTCCTAAATGGACAAAATATAGAGACTGAAATAATGCCTTTAAATCACAAATTGAATGTTAAATGTTGATGGAGGATGAACCTTACAGAAAAAAGTTACATATTAAAATATATATGTTAAAATAGCTTATGTATAAAATAACATATTAATATATATTATATGCAACATGTTATTTTATATAACATATCAAATATATAAATATATGATACATAAATAATACATAAAATATTGACAATAAAATGAATTGTTTCCATTAGGTTCTTCTGAGAAATAGTTAAAACCTGAAAAGGAGTGTAAGATGACTTGAGGCAAATCCCAATTGCCAGATCTACAACTGCTGGCTCTGCCTTCTAATAAATTGAAGAACTTTTCTTGGTTTGTGATTAAGAAGACAAAGCGTAACTCTGTCAATAGATTTTTAAAGGAATGTGATGTCAAATCTTCACACATTGACTTTGTCACTGATAAGAAAATTTTTATGAGATTTAGTTAATAAATTTTAGTAACTCATGTAGCTAGGAAAGACATTATATGAAAACAAACATGATAACTACAGAAAGAGATAAAGGGCGATGAGGTGAAACTACTTGAGCAAAGGAAAGGACAACTTAATGTCTCCCTGACTCAACTTCTCACATCACATAGCTTTGATTTCAGAGAACCTTCTTCCTATACAAGACCATTGAGAAAAATCAGTGTGTCAGCAGGAATTTTGTTTCTATTTCCATACTGAGACTATGTACGAAATAAAACATGAATTAATCTGAAACATATTCAAAATAGCATGAACACATTCATCATTTTTAAAAAGTCAGTTGATGTGAAAAATTAGAATTTTGTAATAAGCCAATGTTATGGGTTGAATTGTCCTAACTGCTAGTAACTCAGAATGTGACCTCATTTGGACATAGGGTCTTTACAGAGGTTAGCAAGTTTAAATGAGGTTGGTAGAGTGACCTCTAATCCGATGTAACTGGCATCTTTATAAAAAGGGACAATTTGGAGACAGACACACATAGCGGGGAGATGAGAAGACAGAGAAGACACCTATCTACAAACTAAGGAGAAGGGTCTGGAAAAGATCCTTCCTTCCCTCACAGCCCTCAGAAGGAAACAACCCGGCTCCAACAGCTTGATTTTTGACTTGTAGCCTGTAGCATTGCGAGACGATAAATTTTCGTTATATAAGTAACTCAGATTGTGGTGCCTCATTTTGACAGCCCTAGCATATTAAAATAGCCAATATTAAAATTTACCTGGAAATTTTAAAGGATATAGAGTTTTTTTAAAAGGCAAATGAATCCCCCAAACTTTCCACCAGTTCTCAAGCATAATCAGTTTTCAGAAATAACCTACCAAACATTTTGATACTTTTTAGATATATTATTTTACTTTTTAGGCAATTCTCTAAAATATAAAGGCCACTATCCAAGAAAAAAAAGGTTAGAAACACAATTAGATTGGAAGATATTAATTATCTGTAACTAATTCCTTACAAGTAGGCAAAGCATTTTGAGAAAAAAACATAGTATTCCATAAGTTGAAGATTACAAACATAAAGAAAAAAAAGTACATAACCAAGGGCAACTAACTCCAAAATGTAATATCCTCCTGAGGAAACCAGTAAAACTGTTGTTGCTTTTACAGTCTTAGCACATTATGTGCCTTTGAGTATTTCCACTGCCTCCCCTCAGGATATATCTCCTTAATAAA
Source organism: Colobus angolensis palliatus (assembly GCF_000951035.1). Taxonomy (NCBI): domain Eukaryota; kingdom Metazoa; phylum Chordata; class Mammalia; order Primates; family Cercopithecidae; genus Colobus; species Colobus angolensis. The sequence continues at coordinate 2,722,045 of NW_012114488.1, read as the reverse complement.
CCATAAAGATAGTATTAAGTGGATACCAGAGATCTTCAGCAGGATTCTTTGCATTTTTGAAGTTAAATAATGGCATTTCAAATACACGTTGAGTTGCACATTAAGTAATTTTTAAATGTCCACTGACACACACACATATATATCCTCAAGTAATTATGAAACGAGCATTTACTAGCTCAAGTCAAAGACAGCAAATCACCTCAACTGAAAGGATAAAAGGAACCCCAAAAATGGGAAAAAACAAAGCTGACCGGGGAATAAAGATCAATTAGAACAGTGTTTTATACTGCTGTACATTCAGTGGTTAACAGGTGCTCAGTATTTGTAAAATGACTAAATGAATGAATTCCTCAATAGCAAGTGGTTTTGTGAAGAATCTGTGGAATTGTATGTTTAAGAATGAGTAGTATTTTTAAGTGTAACAAACCTATATACCTCTATATATATTGCATAAGTACCAGGACATCTTTGGTAATGTAGAGAAGTCATTTGAGCAACGCCAGTTAACTCTCCTGTTGGCAAAAATATACAAAAGAAAATAAAAAGGAAAAACAGGAAGAACATGACCAAAGTACAACAGCAATGTACAAGACCTATGAGTCAGAAGGAGCAGCATGTGAATTTTTGAGTGACTATTAAATATCTCTGAAATTATGAATCTGCTATGTATGTGTCCCTGGGGATAAAACAACTTCTCTATTAATGATTAAAATAAAAAGCATAATTTATCTCATTAAAATTTATTTAACAATCATTCAGCCCCTAATATTTTCAGGGACTGTAAAAAGATGACTAAAACCCAGTCCCTATAATCGGCATCTAGCTAAGTTTAGTGACACTTCCAGACCTGGTAACCAGGGGTTCCTTTCCTGTGTCCCAAGTCTTAGAAAGTTCACAAGCTTGGAAACATAAGGACTTAAAAAGATGGTTTTGTGAGACAGTTATGGAACTATTTAGCAACCAAAAGAAAATACCGGAGCGTAGAAGTGCACCTCCCCAGGCAGTAGGGTGGGGAGGACTGGGTGAGGAAAATGAAGATGAGTGGGGAGGTGTTAAGAGTTGCCAGAGAGAGGATGACCATGTCTTTTACATCCAACCACCCCAAATTCCCCAATGCAGGTATCTAAGCTAGTCATCTCCCAAGATCATCATGTTTCTACCCTTCTCTCAGCCCAGGTGGGGGTTGTTTGGGAGGCATTTAGAATTGCCTGGAAAACCTGTTTAAAAAGGGAAGTTGGAAAGATGGAAAAAGACCTGGCTCCCAGTCCCACATCCTGGTTCAGGCAGTTCTCACCCTAGACCCAGGCCACCTTTATTCTACTCTGTCCAGCCAATAAACGGTACCCCTGAGGCTCACAGGCCGCAGGGCTGGAGGGAGACAAGAGGTGGTAGAAGTTGCACTTTTAGCTTTAGCTTGAGCAGGATGAGGGTGATGCTGGTGGAGCTGGCTGCAAGGCCTCGGGCTGAACCTCGTCTGTGCATGAGAGATAATTTAGAACTTTAAATATTTCAAATATAAATATATGAATCTCTTTGCACTCACAAACATTCAATGGGCCTACTAATGCAACTGGAAAAAATGATCTTAATAAAATATAATCAGATGAAACTGCATAAAAAACTGCACAGGGTGCAGAATATGTCAAAAGTGATGGTGAATCATAGCTGCCCCTCTTAACACAGCTTTTAACTTTTGGAATGCACACTGCTTTTCTGAGTGTCCATATCTTTCACTGTTTGGTGGTAGAAACCATATCTGCTTCACACAGTGTGGGCCTGAGGATTAATGCTATCACAAGGCTGATACCGTGTATTAGTCTGTTTTCATGCTGCTGATAAAGTCATACCCGAGACTGGGCAATTTACAAAAGAAAGAGGTTTATTGGACTTACAGTTCCTCATGCTGCTGATAAAGATATACCCAAAACTGGGCAATTTACAAAAGAAAGAGGTTTATTGGACTTACTGTTCCACATGACTGGGGAGGCCTCACAATCATGGCAGTAGGCAAAGAGGAGAAATTCACATCTTACGTGGATGGCAGCAGGCAAAGAGTGGGCTTGTGCAGAGAAATTCTCATTTTTAAAACCATTAGATCTCATGAGACCCCTTCGCTGTCACAAGAACAACAGGGGAAAGATCCACCCCCATGACTCAGTGATCTCCCGCTGAGTCCCTCCTACAACACGTGGGAATTATGGGAGCTACAAGATGAGATTTGGGTGGGGACACAGAACCAAACCGCATGGTACCACTAGCTCAGATACTGTGCTTGGTGCATACAATATGACTATGGCCACTAGTGCCACCTTCCCTAATGTTGGTGCTATGGGAAACTATGGCGGAGAGATTCATTTTTCCCTGGGGTCTGAAGTCATGGAAGTCTTCAAAGAAAAGAGGTCACTTAATGTTACCTTAAAAAGCTTTAGAGGAGAAATAAAATGAGCAAAACTGTGACGTATGCAAAACTCATGTGCTTAAACTTAGGGTTGATTGCGGGGCTAGTGGTAGAAGTTAAAAGAAGCATTGGTGTGTGAAATGACATTTTTATAACATATAACATATTAAGATAATACCACGTGGGCAACTAGATATTATTAAAACTTGTAAAATAATAGTAATAATTTGAGAAATTATTTTAGAAAGATAATTTCCACCGCAGGTGGACTTCTCCAAAAATAATTGTCTAGAATCAATCGTTTCCCGAATGGTAAAACCATCAGTGCACCTACATCAGAGTCCCTAAAAGGAGCCTTCCAGGCCAGGTACAGTGGCTCATACCTGTAATCCCAGCACTCTGGGAGGCCGAGATGGACGGATCATGAGGTCAGGAGACCAAGACCATCCTGGTTATCACGGTGAAACCCTGTCTCTACTAAAAATACAAAAAATTAGCCGGGGATGGTGGTGGGCGCCTGTAGTCCCAGCTACTCGGGAGACTGAGGCAGGAGAATGGTATGAACTCGGGAGGCAGAGCTTGCAGTGAGCCGAGATCGCACCACTGCACTCCAGTCTGGGTGACAGAGTGAGACTCCATCTCAAAAAAAAAAAAAAAAAAAAAAAGATGCCTCCCAAGAGAAAAATGCCAAGGGGTCAAAGTGGGGGTGGAACAATTATGTCCAGGTAAAACTCAAGAGTTATTTGTAGGATGTGCAGCTGAATGCGATATTTACATTTTGTTCCTTTGGTTTACAATTTGGGTCACAGTTAATTTCCATATAATTTGTGTTTTAGACCTGGTATCAACAAGTTTTATATTTTAGATTCTTTACAACAGTAGAATTAAATATTAGAAACTCAAGAGAAAGTAATTTTACTGTGACTGCAGTAGATATGTAAACAGCAAAATATCTAAAATTGCCAAGAGCATGTGTGTGGTTTGGTTCCTAGAGAATTTCAGTTGGATTGGATTTCTGAGATTTGTGAATACTCTAAATTTTAATGGCAGCAGTTTTGTTGCTTTTGTTCCTCTGGTGGAAGTAAGTTGCTTCATATTTTATTTGCTTTTTCTTTTCAGATTCCATTTTACATAATTTAAGCCCTAGGTTCCAAGTAGAGAAAGAAAGAAGGAAAGAGAAAGAGAGGGAAGAAAGAATACTTAGGACTTCGGTGCTTAAGTTTTACAACCCACTGGTTCTGAATAATTTATTGTCTCTAATATAAGGTCCTTGCCTATTTGCTAAGCACTGGATGCCAAAGAGCAGATATGAATAACAAACTCCAAGTCATTTTTATCACAACTTTATTGCCCCTATGTGGCACTTTTCTGGGCATTTTATTGCTTTTCCACTTTTGTCCAAGCTAATAAAAGGGTATGATACTTCTTTCCTATCTAAACAGTTCAGCAGCAACTGTGAGGATAATAAAAAAGACGATTTATCATGCATTTGGATAATTTCTTGAAGCAGGTTTAGAATTGTCTCATAATTCTCAAGCTAATGTGAAATAACATAATTCATAAAATCTTAACCCTGGAGTCGAATTGAGATAGAAGTCTAGCCCAAAGGTACCCTGTTAGATCCAGGTGGAGTGATTCTAAAGAAAATTATTCTAAAGAAAATTATTCTCTATCTTTTGCAAACTAAAATGAAAGGAAAATATTTTAGAAAGTTTTGCCAATGTGTGAACAGATATTAGAAGGACCAGAAAATGTACTATCCAACATAGGAAATAATTTTTCTGGGACAACATGGTAAGTCATGGCAAATCCTAACAAAACAATACTTGACATTCTAACTGATATGCATTTCCAAAAATGTAACTATAGGACTCCTTTCCTCTCTTGTGTCCTTATAGTTCCTTCTGCACATATCATTTTCCTACTCAAAATTTCTCAGTGGAATCTTATTGTAATTGGAATTTATATCTAATGTTCAACCATGTCTATAAAACCTATGTGATCCATTTTGTTTGTACTTTCCTTACCTTGACTGTTGTCACTAAGACTGTTCTAGCTGTCGTGGCCTTTTTCTCTTCCTTGAATTAGCCAAGCTGGTATTTGCCACAGTTCTTTCACTGTTTCTGTGTGAACTGCAGTTCTTGCATGACTTTACATGGCCCCTTTCTTTTTCTTATTCACACCCCTCTCAAATATGAGGCCTCTCTGACCACCCAGAAGCCTTCCTGCCCCTTAGTTCTCAGACTATTTTTATCCCATTGCTTTGTTTACTTTTTTCGGTCACACTTAACACTAAATGAACTTTTCACATTCATTTACCTGTTTGGATTAAAATATCCACTAAATTAGGGCTGTTGTCTACATGGTCTGCTGCTGAATCACAGGTACCCCTAATCTGACCCACCACGTCATGTTTACTTTCCAACGAATGGCTGCATAAATGAGTGGATGGGTGGGTATTATATTGGTGTGCTCTTCAGGGTCTATAAAAGCCTCTATACAAACTTGAACTACAATGAAGTTACGGGAAAATGAAGATCATATTCAAAGGTTGCAACCAATTTAATTTGTAAGCTCTAAAATACTAGAGTCAAAAAGGAGGAATTGTAAGATGAGTGTATTCTACAAACTAGTATTTTCTTTCATTCATTCGTTTATTTACACATACATACAACGATATTTATTAAAAGTATACTAAAATGTTATATAATGGGGGGACAAGAAGCATAGCTTTGAATTCTTTCATACTCTGTAGAGTGTATTTCATATTCTATGAAGTGTATTCCCTAAAATGGTAGCAGATAATAAAATATTTGCATAGATAAATGTAACATCAAAACTTTATAAATGTGACAAAAAGAGCTACATGAAACTATGAGATTATATAACATGGGGAATTGATCTGTACCATAATATAAATTAATATATTAATTAATCTATTAAATTGTATTAGTAGATTGCTAAAGACTTATTTTTGTTTTTATTAAATATTGAGTAGATACACACTGATATTTGTAACATATAAAGAGTATGTGAGGTATGATAGTAATAAATATGTATATGCTCACTATTTAGGAAGTCTTCTATTGTGCTTCCCTAAAACCAATAAATTTTCTTTCCCCTTGAAGGAACCCCTATCATGAATTTGATGTTTACAATTTTATTGCCTTAATTTATAATTTTGCAACATATATTTGTAACCTGAATGTTTCCGTTGTTTAGTTCATTATTAATCACATCTAAACAGGAACTATTCTAAGACTTCTATGAGATTTGCTTTTCTTCCTCAATATTATGTTCCTAAGAATCATCTATATTGCTTCTTATAACTGTACTTCATTCATTATGTGCTGATTGTTATTTCATTGTAGAAATTTACCACCAATTAATTTATCCATTCTACTCTTAGTGAGCCTTTGGATTATTTCCAGTTTGGAACTATTATTCATAGTGGCAACTACAAACATTCCTGTAGGTGACGTGCAAACATTTCCTTACAGTATATAACTAGATAGGGCTTGCAGAGTGATAGTATATGCCCATCTTCATATTTGGAAAAAATCCAAAATAGTTTTCTTAGGAGTTTGTTATTTTTATTCCTATCAACAGTGCACAGTTTTATGTGTTGTTTTTTACATGTTTGCAAAGCTTGATGGTGACAAATTTTAAAAATCAAGAATCAAAAGAAGTTCTTTGTTAGAAACACCATTTGGCTTTAATTTGTATTTTCTTGAAAGTTGCTCTTCTCAAGTCCATGTCACTACAGCCTCTGTCATTTTGCAGTTGCTATCTTATTTAATGTAGCAGCATTTGACATAGCTGATTTTTACCCTTTTGGAGACACTTCCTTTGCAAGACACCATATCACCTGGCTTTCCCTCCTACCTTTCTGGTTATTCATGTTGACACGTCTTTGCTATTTTACTTCTCATGTGTCAGCCTTTAAATTCCGTGTAACTCTGATCTCAACTACTGACCTCTTTCCTTTTCTATACACACTTACTCCCTAGGTATTCCATTTAATCTCATTGTTTTAAATATCATCTACAACCTGAGCATTCCTACATTTGTATCTCAAGTCTGCATGTTCTCCCGAACTTCAGGACCATATATCCAATAATCATCTACAATAGTTGATATGTCTACATGGATGTCTAACAGACATCTTCAATTTAACAGATTTGAGCTCCTGATATTCCCATTCTTTTCCAGAAACTGCTCTACTGTCTACTGTCCATGTCTTAATAATGGCAATTCAATTCTTTCTATTTCTGATGCTAAGAACTGTGTAGCCACCTTTGACGCCCTCTTTCCCTTCAAAAGCCCCACTTACTCCATCAGCAACTCCTGTCAGCTCTATCTTAAAAATAGATTCAGAATTCTAACACCCCTCACCAACCCAACAGGCACCACTCTGATCCCAGCCCCATGTTCCTCTCTTCATTTTTTAAAATAAGCTCCTGACTTCTGCTCTTGCCTATCAAAAGTGTTCCTAATACCTAAGTCACAGTAATTGTGTTAAAAGGTAAGTCTTTGCATGTCACTCCTCTGCTCAAAATCTTCTAGTGTCTTCCTGTCTCACACTAAAAGGTAAAGTATCCACCACAGCTCACTAGAATATGCGTGTTCTGCACCTCACTGTCTATCCGATCTGATTTTACTTTTCCTTCTATTCAGCCATAGTAGCTTCCTTTCTGTTGATAGAAAAATCAGGCACATTCTCTCTTCAGGGTCTTTGTA